>NW_024070212.1:63042744-63193202 GCF_014754425.2 Oryx dammah | reverse complement strand
AGTAGATGTGTGTGTATATATATATATATATATATATATATATATATTTTTTTTTTTTTTTTTACTAGATACTACAGATGGATTGTGCCTCTGGCAGCTCATAGTTCTCTTTTAAGAAAATGAAGTTCAGTATCATTTATAGCAATCAGCACAGAAATTCTTTGGCAGAATGGTTGATCTGAATGTATGCTTCAGTTACACAATGGCCATGGTTGTGTGTGTCCCAATTATTGCTTTTGGTCCATGTCCTGATAAGGTGATTGAAAGAAGACCTTATTTGTTTGTTGGGAAAGAAGAATGTCATGGAGAACATCTGACTTCTGGCTGACTTTCACATCCTCTCTGTGGAATACTGACTTGTTTCTGGGGACATCCACACACCTCCTTTGCAAGCAATCAGTCAACCACCTATAAATTTCCATCTGTAAAAAATACGCAGGAAAGCCACAGAGTATAAGATATGGGCATTGCTGAACTAGGACAAAGCTAAGATGTAGTGTAGCCCACCACCTTCCTCACATCCTGAAAGTGGCATACAGGAGTCGTAAACATTGGAAACCTTGTAAACACTTTTTCAGCATAAAGATCTTTCTTGTTATATATTTTTAATACTAGGAATACTTGCAATTTTCACTGTATTAACTAACACTGAGTTTTCACTATGTGCCAAGCACTGTACTAAGCACTTTGCATGAGTTCTTTTTAGTAATACTGGCAAGAATCCTGTCTCAGCATTTCATAAAGCCTGAAGTCATCGTTTCTTTTAGTATGAGCTTGACTTCATCCTCCTTGAGGAAAACTTCCAGTCAAAGTGAGGTGCAAAATGAGTATTTGTCTATTCCTGGATCACCTACACAGTGACAACTGCCATGGCTAAACTCGAGTGTGGAACTTCAAACAGTGCTCACACATGTCTTTCAATCTGAAAGAAGTAAAAGTAATTTCTGCAGCCAAGAGAACTGATTTTACCACTGAATAATGTGTAACTTAGGCCTCTTTCTTAACTTTTCCAAGCTTCTGTTTCCTCATCTATAAAAGAAGATACTCTGTAAATATATACAATTAACGTTTAATGTGTTAGGAATTGAGAATGCAGGTTAGAGCTGTCTGTATAAAACATCTATTATCTAAAATCAGGCCATAAAATGTATGATTTTTGCTTATATTTTCTCTTTCAAAAATTTTATTGTTGCATATTTCTCTGGTAGTTTTGCCTCAGATAATCATGAGACCTTAGCTGACAGTTGTCCATGGGCACAGAGTTTCCTGGTGGTGATCACATTTCTGAGGAAGGTGGAAGAACCAAGTAAGAAGTAGGTAGTTCCAAATGTAGAGAATCCACATAAAGATTTATCTATGTAGGGAAAATTTTTTTGCATGTCTATAGTATGACTTCTGGATTATTTGATTTTTATTATATGGTAGCTGTCATTTTTTTCCCTTCCTTTTTAAATTTTTTTACTTTAATTGGAAGCTAATTACTTTACAATATTGTAGTGGTTTTTGCCATACATTGACATGAATCAGCCATGGGTGTACATGTATTCCCCATCCTGAATCCCCCTTCCACCTTCTTCCCCATCCCATCCCTCTGGGTCATCCCAGTTCATCAGCCCTGAGCACCCTGTCTCATGCATCGAACCTGGACTGGCAATATATTTCGGTTCAGTTCAGTCTCTCAGTTGTGTCCAACTCTTTGCGACCACATGAAGTGCAGCATGCCAGGCCTTCCTGTCCATCATCAATTCCCAGGGACCACCCAAACCCATGTCCATTGAGTCGATGATGCCATCCAACCATCTCATCCTCTGTCGTCCCCTTCTCCTCCTGCCCTCAATCTTTCCCAGCATCAGGGTCTTGTCAAAGGAGTCAGCTCTTCGCATCAGGTGGTCAAAAAATTGGAGTTTCAGCTTTAACATCAGTCCTTCCAATGAACACCTAGGACTGAACTCCTTTAGGATGGACTGGTTGGATCTCCTTGCAGTCCAAGAGACTCTCAAGAGTCTTCTCCAACACCACAGTTCAAATGCATCAATTCTTCAGCACTCAGCTTTCTTTATAGTCCAACTCTCACATCCATACATGACCACTGGAAAAAGCATAGCCTTGACTAGATGGACCTTTGTTGGCAAGTAATGTCTCTGCTATATAATATGCTGTCTAGGTTGGTCATAGCTTTCCTTCCAAGGAGTAAGCATCTTTTAATTTCATGGCTGCAATCACGATCTGCAGTGATTTTGGAGCCCAGAAAAATAAAGTCAGCCACTGTGTCCACTGTTTCCCCATCTATTTGCCATGAAGTGATGGGACCAGATGCCATGATCTTCCGTTTTCTGGATGTTGAGCTTTAAGCCAACTTTTTCACTCTCCTCTTTTACTTTCATCAAGAGAGTCTTTACTTCTTAACTTTCTGCCATAAGGGTGGTGTCATCTGCATATCTGAGGTTATTGATATTTCTCCCAGTAATCTTGATTCCAGCTTGTGCTTCTTCCAGCCCTGCGTTTCTCATGATGTACTCTTCATATAAGTTAAATAAGTAAGGTGACAATATACAGCCTTGATGTACTTCTTTTCCTATTTGGCATAGTCAATAAAGCAGAAATAGATGTTTTTTCTGGAACTCTCTTGCTTTTTCCATGATCCAGCAGATGATGGCAGTTCTGATCTCTGGTTCCTCTGCCTTTTCTAAAACCAGTTTGAACATCAGGAAGTTCACAGTTCACGTATTACTGAAGCCTGGCTTGGAGAATTTTGAGCATTACGTTACTAGTGTGTGAGATGAGTGCAATTGTGCGGTAGTTTGAGCATTCTTTGGCATTGTCTTTCTTTGGGATTGGAATGAAATCTGACCTTTTCTAGTCCTGTGGCCACTGCTGAGTTTTCCCAATTTTCTGGCATATTGAGTGCAGCACTTTCACAGCATCATCTTTCAGGATTTGAAATAGTTCAACTGGAATTCCATCACCTCCACTAGCTTTGTTCATGGCGATGCTTCCTAAGGCCCACTTGACTTCACATTCCAGGATATCTGGCTCTTGGTGAGTGATCACCCCATCGTCATTATCTGAGTTATGAAGTCTTTTTTTTTTTTTTTGTACAGTTCTTCTGTGTATTCTTGCTACCTCTTCTCAATATCTTCTGCTTCTGTTAGGTCCCTATCATGTCTGTCCTTTATTGAGCCCATCTTTGCATAAAATGTTCCCTTGGTATCTCTAATTTTCTTGAAGAGATCTCTAGTCTTTCCCATTCTGTTGTTTCACATATGATAATATGCATTATTCAATGCTATTCTCTCAAGTCATCCCACCTTCTCCTTCTCCCACAGAGTCCAAAAGTCTGTTCTTTAAATCTGTGTCTGTTTTGCTGTCTCACACCTAGTGTCACTGTTACCATCATTCTAAATTCCATATATATGTGTTAATATATTGTATTGGTGTTTTTCTTTCTGACTTACTTCACTCTGTATAGTAGGCTCCAGATTCATCCAACTCATTAGAACTGATTCAAATGAATTCTTTTTAATAGCTGAGTAATATTCTATTGTGTATACGCACCACAGCTTTCTTATCCATTTGTCTGCCAGTGGACATCTAGGTTGCTTCCATGTCCTGGCTATTGTAAACAGTGCTGTGATGAACACTGGGGTACACATGTCTCTGTCTCTTTCAATTCTGGGTTCCTCAGTGTGTATGTCCAGCAGTGGGATTGCTGGGTCATATGGCAGTACTATTTCCAGTTTTTTAAGGAATCTCCACACTGTTCTCCATAATGGCTGTACTAGTTTACATTCCCACTAACAGTGTAAGAGGTTTCCCTTTTCCTCACACCCTCTCCAGCATTTATTGTTTGTAGACTTTTTGATGGCAGCCATCCTGACCAGCATGAGATGGTACCTCATTGTGGTTTTGATTTGCATTTCTGGTGATAGAAGCAAGGTCCGATGCTGTAAAGAGCAATATTGCATAGGAACTTGGAATGTCAGGTTCATGAATCAAGGCAAATTGGAAGTGGTCAAACAAGAGATGGCAAGAGTGAACGTCGACATTCTAGGAATCAGTGAACTAAAATGGACTGGAATGGGTGAATTTAACTCAGGTGACCATTATATCTACTATTGCCGGCAGGAATCCCTCAGAAGAAATGGAGTAGCCATTGTGGTCAACAAAAGAGTCTGAAATGCAGTACTTGGATGCAATCTGAAAAACGACAGAATGATCTCTGTTCGTCTCCAAGGCAAACTATTCAATATCACGGTAATCCAAGTCTATGCCCCAAATAGTAACACTGAAGAAGCTGAAGCTGAACGGTTCTATGAAGACCTAGAAGAACTTTTAGAACTAACACACAAAAAAGATGTTCCTTTCATTATAGGGGACTGGAATGCAAAAGTAGGAAGTCAAGAAACACCTGGAGTAACAAGCAGATTTGGCCTTGGAATGCAGAATGAAGCAGGGCAAAGACTAATAGAGTTTTGCCAAGAAAACGCACTGGTCATAGCAAACACCCTCTTCCAACAACACAAGAGAAGACTCTACACATGGACATCACCAGATGGTCAACACCGAAATCAGATTGATTATATTCTTTACAGCCAAAGATGGAAAAGCTCTATACAGTCAACAAAAATAAGACCAGGAGCTGACCGTGGCTCAGATCATGAACTCCTTATTCCCAAATTCAGACTTAAATTGAAGAAAGTAGGGAAAACCGCTAGACCATTCAGGTATGACCTAAATCAAATCCCTTATGATTATACAGTGGAAGTGAGAAATATATTTAAGGGCCTAGATCTGATAGATAGAGTGCCTGATGAACTATGGACTGAGGTTCGTGACATTGTACAGGAGACAGGGATCAAGACCATCCTCATGGAAAAGAAATGCAAAAAAGCAAAATGGCTGTCTGGGGAGGCCTTACTAATAGCTGAGAAAAGAAGAGAAGCGAATAGCAAAGGGAAAAAGAAAGACATAAGCATCTGAATGCAGAGTTCCAAAGAATAGCAAGAAGAGATAAGAAAGCCTTCTTCAGTGATCAATGCAAAGAAATAGAGGAAAAGAACAGAATGGGAAGGACTAGAGATCTCTTCAAGAAAATTAGAGAGACCAAAGGAACATTCCATTCAAAGATGGGCTCGACAAAAGACAGAAATGGTCTGGACCTAACAGAAGCAGAAGATATTAAGAAGAGATAGCAAGAATACGCAGAAGAACTGTACAAAAAAGATCTTCACGACCCAGATAATCATGATGGTGTGATCACTCATCTAGAGCCAAATATCCCGGGATGTGAAGTCAAGTGGGCCTTAGAAAGCATCACTACGAACAAAGCTAGTGGAGGTGATGGAATTCCAGTTGAGCTATATCAAATGCTGAAAGATGATGCTGTGGAAGTGCTACACTCAATATGCCAGCAACTTTGGAAAACTCAGTAGTGGCCATAGGACTGGAAAAGGTCAGTTTTCATTCCAATCTCAAAGAAAGGCAATGCCAAAGAATGCTCAAACTACCACACAATTGCACTCATCTTACATGCTAGTAAAGTAATGCTCAAAATTCTCCAAGCCAGGCTTCAGCAATACATGAACCATGAACTTCCTGATGTTCAAGCTGGTTTTAGAAAAGGCAAAGGAACTATAGATCAAATTGCCAACATCTGCTGGATCATGGAAAAAGCAAGAGAGTTCCAGAAAAACATCTATTTCTGCTTTACATTCTATGCCAAAGCCTTTGACTGTGTGGATCACAATAAACTGTGGAATATTCTGAGAGTGATAGGAATACCAGACCACCTGACCTGCCTCTTGAGAAACCTGTATGCAGGTCAGGAAGCAACAGTTAGAACTGGACATGAAACAACAGACTGGTTCCAAATAGGAAAAGGGATATATTAAGGCTGTATATTGTCACCCTGCTTATTTAACTTCTATGCAGAGTACATCGCGAGAAACGCTGGACTGTAAGAAACACAAGCTGGAATCAAGATTACTGGGAGAAATATCAATAACCTCAGATATGCAGATGACACCACCCTTATGGCAGAAAGTGAAGAGTAACTAAAAAGCCTCTTGATGAAAGTGAAAGAGGAGTGAAAAAGTTGGCTTATAGCTCAACATTCAGAAAACGAAGGTCATGGCATCCAGTCCCATCACTTCATGGGAAATAGATGGGGAAACAGTGGAAACAGTGTCAGACTTTATTTTTCTGGGCTCCAAAATCACTGCGGATGGTAACTGCAGCCATGAAATTAAATGGCGCTTACTCCTTGGAAGAAAAGTTATGACCAACCTAGATAACATATTCAAAAGCAGAGACATTACTTTGTCAACAAAGGTTCATCTAGTCAAGGCTATGGTTTTTCCAGTAGTCATGTATGGATGTGAGAGTTGGACTGTGAAGAAAGCTGAGCACCGAAGAATTGATGCTTTTGAACTGTGGTGTTGGAGAAGACTCTTGAGAGTCCCTTGGACTGCAAGGAGGTCCAACCAGTCCATTCTGAAGGAGATCAGCCCTGGGATTTCTTTGGAAGGAATGATGCTAAAGCTGAAGCTCCAGTACTTTGGCCACCTCATGCAAAGAGTTGACTCACTGGAAAAGACTTTGATGTTGGGAGGGATTGGGGGCAGGAGGAGAAGAGGATGACAGAAGATGAGATGGCTGGATGGCATCACTGACTTGATGGACGTGAATCTGAGTGAACTCCAGGTGTTGGTGATGGACAGGGAGGCCTGGCATGCTGCGATTCATGGGGTTGCAAAGAGTCGGACACGACCGAGCGACTGAACTGAACTGAACTGAACTGATAATGGGCGATGTCCAGTATCTTTTCATGTGTTTGTTAGACATCTGTACGTCTTCTTTGGAGAAATGTCTGTTTAGTTCTTTGGCCCATTTTTTGATTCAGTCATTTATTTTTCTCTAATTGAGCTGTAGGAGCTGCTTGTATATTTTTGAGATTAATTCTTTGTCAGCTATCTTATAGCTCTGAATTCATAGACACCTGATAGCAATGCAAAAAATTCTTGTCCATAAAGGACAAATTAATCCCAGCAGATAGAAGAAGAACTCTTTCACCCCAGGAGATAACAGTTTTGCCTTCATTCATATAGTCATTTTCACATTCCTATCTATAAATGTGTCTGTCCTTGGATTCCCCTTTGAATTGGTTGTAACACCTCACTGGTTTCCTCATTAATGAGCTACATAAAATCTTTAATATGTGATCATTTTTATATCTTCATGAGAGTCATGACTTTATCTCTTTTTTTTGGAAAATTATCTTTTAACATCCAAGTCCATTTTTCTCTCATCTATCCTTGGATATGTTCCTCACTCACATATTTAATGAGCAGGGCTTCTACATAGAGCACCATGGCAAGTGCTATGGCAGACAATGAGAAATAGTAAATCCAGCCTCTGACCTGGAGAAGAGAGATTGCCTGGTTCAGAAATACCATTGCTTTTCTCTATAATCTTCTCATCCTCTTTATTCTTTCTTCTCTGCTTTATTTCTTTCTCTCCTGTGTAGTAAAATAAATGAGATGATTATTTCATTATGATGAATGATACAGGCATAGGTAGATTGCCTCTCATTTATAATAAAATTGATAAACTATTGGAACTAAAAAGATTATTTTTCAATGCTGTAAAGATTAAATACCTCTCCTCATCACAAGGGAAGAAATGTGACATAGCACTTTGTTCTGATCAAGAGTTTTACTCTGAATCTCAAAAAGAGTGTCACAGAGACAGAATGGAGAGTGATTTGGTGACTTGCTCTATGTAGACAGGAAGGGAGTAAGTCTGAAAGTAACTGTGGGACAGGACTGCCAGTAATGGGTTCAGTCACTATTGCCTGGGCTGACAGGTGAATTAAATTGAAAGATATGCCTGCCAGATATCTTTCTCCCTCTCATGCCATTATATGCTCTAAACTTTATACTGTGTCATTTTGATAAAATGAGGAATCACGCAGTCAAAAACCAGCCTTTAGCTCAACAATTTAAACCATTTCTACTCCACTGTAACACTCTATGTATTTTCTAACTATAGACAGGGATAAAAACCATCACTGGGTGGACACATTCAATAATTTAAAAATGGACATGACCCATCACTTTGACTGTTGCTGCCTTTATTTTTCTACATCTTGAGTTTAATTTTGTGGGAATTGTAAAATGAATATTACACCTTTACACTTAAAACCAGAAATCCCAAAGCTATTTCTGTACAAACAAATTGAAGAGTTCATAAGATTGTCCAGATTTTTTTTTTACCCCCTTATTTACTCCTTCTTACTTTATAACTTATCAAATTCAATAAATACTTTTTGAAATCTCTGGCATTGGGGAGATAGCAGTGAAATAAAAAAGACACCATCCTGATGGACCTTAAATTGTAATTGAGAAGTTAAATTCAAATTTAAATATAAATTTAACATTAAATTTTAAATAAAATTTGTACATCTGAAAATGCACAGAAAAACAAAATTCTGATAATGGTCAGTGCTATGTAGATAATTGGGACTTCCCAGGTGGCACCAGTGGTAGAGAATCTGCCTGCTAATGCAGGAGACATAGGTTAAGTCCCTGGGTTGGGAAGAGGCCCTGCAGGAAGAAATGACAGGCTGCTCCAGTATTCTTGCCTGGAAAATTCCATGGACGTAGGAACCTAGTGGACTATAGTCCACGGGGCTGCAGAGACACAACTCAGTGACTGAGCACATATCCGTTCAGTCATTCACTCATGTCTGACTATTTGTGACCCCATGGACTGCAGCATGCTAGGCTTCCCTGTCTATCACCAACTGCTGAAGCTTGTTCAAATTCATGTCCATCAAGTTGGTGATGCCATCCAACAATCTCATCCTCTGTCATTCCCTTCAATCTTTCCCAGCATCAGGGTCTTTTCCAATGAGTCAGTTCTTTGCATCAGGTGGACAAAGTATTGGTTTCAGGTTCAACATCAGTCCTTCCAAAGAACACTCAGGACTGATTTCCTTTAGGATTGTCTGGTTGGATCTCCTTGCAGTCGAAGGGACTCTCAAGAGTCTTCTTCAACACTACAGTTCAAAAACATCAACTCTTTGGCACTCAGCTTTCTTCATAGTTCAACTCTCACATCCATACATGACCACAGGAAAAACCGTAGCCTTGATTAGACAGACCTTTATTGGCAAAGTAATGTCTCTGCTTTTTAAAATGCTGTCTAGATTGGTAATAACTTTTCTTCAAAGAAACAAACGTCTTTTAATTACATGGCTGCAGTCAACACCCACAGTGATTTTGGAGCCCAAGAAAATAAAGTCTGTCACTGTTTCCACTGTTTCCCCATTTATTTGCCATGAAGTGATGGGTTCCAATGCCATGATCTCAGTTTTCTGACTGTTGAGTTTTAAGCCAATTTTTTTTCACTCTTCTCTTTCACTTCCATCAAGAGGCTCTTTAGTTCTCCTTTGCTTTCTGCCATAAGGATGGTGTCATCTGCATATTTGAGGTTATTGATATTTCCCCCAGCAATCTTGATTCCAGCTGTGTTTCATCCAGCCTGGCATTTCACATGATGTACTCTGCATATACATTAAATAAACAGGGTGGCAATATACAGCCTTGATGTACTCCTTTCCCAATTTGGAACCAGTCTGTTGTTCCATGTCCAGTTCTAACTGTTACTTCTTGACCTGCCTACAGATTTCTCAGGAGGCAGGTCAGGTGGTCTGGTATTGCCATCTCTTTAAGACTTTTCCACAGTTTATTGTGATTCACACCATCAAAGACTTTGGTGTAGTCAATAAAATAACACTGTTAAAGAGAGTAAGTGAAGTCACTCAGTCGTGTCCGACTCTTTGTGGCCCCGTGGACTGTAGCCTACCAGGCTCCTCCGTCCATGGGATTCTCCAGGCAAGAATACTGGAGTGGGTTGCCATTTCCTTCTCCAGGGGATCTTCCCAACCCAGGGATCGAACCCGGGTCTCCTGCATTGTAGGCAGATGCTTTATCATCTGAGCCACCAGGGAAGTCTTAAAGAGAGTGAATAGGTAACTATTCTATAGTTCAGTTCAGTTGCTCAGTCGTGTCCGACTCTTTGCATCCCCATGAATAGCAGTACACCAGGCCTCCCTGTCAATCACCAACTCCCAGAGTTCACTCAAACTCACATCCATCGAGTCGGTGATGCCATCCAGCTATCTCATCCTCTGTCGTCCCCTTTTCCTCCTGCCCCCAATCCCTCCCAGTGTCAGAGTCTTTTAGATGGGCAGAAAGGTCTTTCTCAGGAAAGTATTGCATTTAAACTTTGATAGAAATAGTAAAAGGATAAAGTCTTGCAATGATCATGGAAGTTGAGCTTATATGAAAATAAAGGATAAGTGTATTACCCTATAATCTAGAAAATCCACTTTTGGGTCTGTAACCATAAACTGAAAGAAGGATCTCAAGCAGATATTTGAACATCCATGTTAATAGCATCATTATTTATAACAGCCAAGAGGTAGAAACCACTCAAGTGTCCTACGGATGTATAGGTAAACAAAATGTGTTAAATACATATAATGTTATTCAGCATTAAGAAAGAATAAAATTTTGATTCATACTACAGCATGAATGAACCTTAAAGATATTATGCCAAGTGAAATAAGCCTGTCACAAAATAGATACTGAGGCCACGAATATGAACTACCTAGAGTAGTCAAATTTATGGATAGAGAAAGTAGTTACCAAAGGCTGTGATGAGGCAAAAATTATGAGGTATAAATATATATCCTTTAAACATGAATATAGTTTTTCTGGGTGAAAAGATGTGTGGAGATTGATTACATAAAAAATGTGAATGTATTTAACACTATTGAACTGTACACTTAAAATGGTTAAGATGGCAAATTTTATGTTCTGTGTATTTTACCTCAATTAGAAAGAAAAAAAGAGATGTATAAGAGAAAGAGAATGCCTATTTTTAACAGAAGACCATACTATAGAATATTTACCCTTTAAAAAAATTCAGAGAGCACAGCTAGCACAGGAATCATAAGAGGTAGAAACGTAGTCATTCCTGGAAACTGCCTTATGGTGAGATTGAGAGGGAGACGATATTCAGAGTCCCCGCTGTCAGCTCCTTGATGGTGGAGCTGTGGTCTATTTTATTCACTGCCATATCCTTAGCACATAGCACAGGGTCTGGCATGTTATAGACCCAATACATATTTGGACACTTAATTTGTTAATAAAGACAGGCTATGGGAATAGGCTAAAATAATAATTTAGTCATGCTTTTTCATTTTGAGCAATACAGCACAGGGTTACATATAAGATATAAATAGATTAAAGGGATACTACTACTACTACTACTACTACTAAGTTGCTTTAGTCGTGTCCGACTCTGTGCGACCCCATAGATGGCAGCCCACCAGGCTCCGCCGTCCCTGGGATTCTCCAGGCAAGAATACTGCAGTGGGTTGCCATTTCCTTCCCCAGATTAAAGCGATGGAGACTTCTTTTTCTTTGCTTTTTTGTAACATTATCTTTCTGTAAGAAGAAAAGGGAAAGCGATTATATGGAGGGCTGCTGGGAAGGTATTACAACAAAGATGAAAATGATTATACAGAGGGCTTGATAAAGATATTACAAGTTAGATCAAAGTGTCAGGATTTGTCTAAAAAGTAGCCAACCACAGCACTAATCACTTAAATGAAGATAATGTTTATCAGGAGGGCATGATGAATAATTTTGGTATTTTGCCCCTGAGAGTGTTCAAGGCTTTAAGAGAAGGACTTTTCAATTAAGACCTCAAAGCCAAGCCCATGCATTGTTTTCAGAGCTGATAGTAAGGGTTTAGAAGTGGAATTCTAGAGTCCCAGCACCAGTGTGAACAAAACGTTGGGGAAGAGAATGGTGTAGAGTTAAGCCAGAAAATTTTTGAAAACTGGAATATTCTGATAGTAGGAGATACTCAGAAATTTCTGATCTATGCCAGATTTATGGAGATTGATCCCCCAGAACATAAATGTATTAAGAATATTGAATTGTACACTTAAAAATGATTCAGTTCAGTTCAGTCTCTCAGTTGTGTCCCACTCTGCGACCCCATGAATCTCAGCATGCCAGGCCTCCCTGTCCATCACCAACTCCCAGAGTTCACTCACTCATGTCCATCGAGTCCGTGATGCCATCCAGCCATCTCATCCTCTGTCGCCCCCATCTCCTCCTGCCCCCAATTCCTCCCAGCATCAGTCTTTCCAATGAGTCAACTCTTCGCATGGGGTGGCCAAAGTGCTGGAGTTTTAGCTTTAGCATCAGTCCTTCCAATGAATACCCAGGACTGATCTCCTTCAGGATGGACTAGTTGAATCTCCTCATAGTCCAAGAGACCCTCAAGAGTCTTCTCCAACACCACAGTTCAAATGCATCAATTCTTTGGCACTCAGCTTTCTTCACAGTCCAACTCTCACATCCTTACATGACTACTGGAAAAACCATAGCCTTGACTAGACGGACCTTTGTTGACAAAGTCATGTCTCTGCTTTTCAATATGCTGTCTAGGTTGGTCATAACTTTTCTTCCAAGGAGTAAGCGTCTTTTAATTTCATGGCTGCATTCACCATCTGTAATGATTTTGGAGCCCCCCAAAATAAAGTCTGACACTGTTTCTACTGTTCCCCATCTATTTTCCATGAAGTGATGGGACAGGATGCCATGATTTTAGTTTTCTGAATGTTGAGCTTTAAGCCAACTTTTTCACTCTCCTCTTTCACTTTCATCAAGGGGTTTTTAGTTCCTCTTCACTTTCTGCCATAAGGGAGGTGTCATCTGCATATCTGAGGTTATTGATATTTCTCCCAGCAATCTTGATTCCAGCTTGTGCTTCCTCCAGCCCAGCGTTTCTCATGATGTACTCTGCATAGAAGTTAAATAAGCAGGGTGACAATATACAGCCTTGACATACTCCTTTTCCTATTTGGAACCAGTCTGTTGTTCCATGTCCTGTTCTAACTGTTGCTTCCTGACCTGTATATAGGTTTCTCAAGAGGCAGGTCAGGTGGTCTGGTGTTCCCATCTCTTTTCAGAATTTTCCACAGTTTATTGTGATCCACACAGTCAGAGGCTTTTGCATAGTCAATAAAGCAGAAATCAATGTTTTTCTGGAACTCTCTTGCTTTTTCAATGATCCAGCGGATATTGGCAATTTGATCTCTGGTTCCTCTGCCTTTTTTTAAACCAGATGCATAGATCTTGCTATATAGATGCAAAATAGCATGAGCATAATGCTCTAATTCCTACTAGTGGACAAGTAGTTTATTTCTAAAATTTGCTATAGCATAAAATTCTAGGTTAAAAAAGTATTTACAATGGTATGCAAATATGATGTATATATTACAAATATTACATTAGGTATCAGTTTATAAATCATATTTATGAGTATATTTTTATGGTTCTGTCTTATATATACACAGATATATACAGATATTTTTATATGTATATACTTATATGTATCCATAGTATCTTAGATTCTTTTCCCATACAGATAATTACAGAATATTGAGCATTGTTCTCTGTACTATATAATAGGTTCTTATATTAGTTATCTATTTTATATATTGGAGAAGGAAATGGCAACCCACTCCAGTGTTCTTGCCTGGAGAATCCCACAGACAGAGGAGCCTGGCAGGCTATAGTCCATGGGGACATGACTTAATGGCTAAACCACCACCATTTTATATATAGCAGTGTATATATGTCAATCCCAATCTCCCAATTGATCTCTAATAGATTTTTATTGAGAGCATATATTTTTATTGAGAGCATATTATATGCTTTGGAAACAGAAGTGAATTGATAAACTGACACACATGTAGTTAAGCTTTTAGTGGTCTCAAATGGTAATAAACTAATTGATATTTAAATTATATACTTGGTGATGATAAGTGCTACAAAGAGAAAAGAAACTGCAGTCAGGGAAAGGGACAACTGAGTGGTAAGCTATTTTTAGATGAAGTAGTTACATTAAAGGGTAAATGCAATTGAAATCTTGATAAAAGCTATCAAATTTTTCTTTAAAAGTCTCTACTTGAATGCTTTCTTATTGTCTTTATCAATATTACTATGAGATATCCAGATGTAAGTTCTTTCTTCACTTCCTTCTTTCCTTTCTTTCTTTCCCATAATATCCCTCTTTTTCATTGTAGCTCTTCTTACTATCTTACCTTCTGGGAAGTCAACGAGATACAGTAGACCTGAATTTGGCTTGTGAATCCATGTTCAGCAGACTTTCCCTGTGGGCATCTGGTGAGACCTGAGAAGAGAGATGCTTAGTTTCTACCTTAAGCTTCTGGGCCCTGCCTACCAGGGACTGCTTTATGGTAATTTCTTAGTATGTACTGTATATACTTTGTATATGTGTTTTCTGGAAAATTCAGATCGCAGACACATGTGTGGGCAGAATTAATATTATAGTTTTAAAAAGGAAACATTTATTCTCTACTCAGAGCAAAGGCCAAAACAGAGGAGTTTCTTTGTCAACCCCTTTTGATGGGATGTTTAATTTTTCTGAAAAAAATTTTTTCACTGATAGTAGAGTTCTTAGAGTTAATGAAGTTCATGCTGTGTCTGTTCTAACTCACCAAATTGAGGGAGCGCAAAACTCATCTCTTTTCCTCATGCTAAATACCAACTGTGGCATCAGTGATGACATCAGTTGATTTTGAACTCCCTTTTCCCCAACCCTTTATTTTCACAGGCACTAAGCTGAATATTAAGAAGACATTGTATTCTGTCCAGTATTTCTATTTATTTTGTACTATGAGAGTTTTCTGAATATATAGCCTGACAATACTCACCAGAATTGAAGTGCTGGAGAGTTTTCTGTATATTATAAATGTTCAAAAACAGACATAAAGAATTTGTATCTATTTTCATTCTTTTTACCTATAAAAATATAAGGCTATAGAACGAAAGGCTAATTTACACTGACAAAGTGTTAATACTGGCTATTTTATTGAAGAAAGAAAGGGCAAAATTGCTACTGCTAGGCTATAAAACCCTGCCAACTGAAGAGTCCTTATTTACTGTTCTTATCTATTTTTCCTTAATTTTATGATACAAAAGGCAATCAGTCCCTCACATTACTCCTACATATTCAGATACATATGGGATTCCAAATATAGCTTTACTAGTGTTTTATCCATAAAAGCTAAAGTAAACATGGCATCCTGATTCTGCAATCAAGAAATCAGTGAAAACTGATTAGGGAACCTAAAAGGGAAAACAGATTTCTGGATGACAGTAACTTCTCAAATATTTCAGTGGGTACCACAGTGCCAGGAAAGGACACAGATGCAACCTTACTCTATGTCATTTTTACTTCTGAGTCATCAGTCATAACCAAATTAATGATTTTGAATGATGATTCTGGTCCTATCAACCACATGTTTAAATCAGCCAAAGTCTTATTGTAATTAGAATAAATTTCCAGTTCCTCAGATGTTCTTTCTCCTTACTTCCTCTTCAAGCTCACTTCTTAACATTTGTCCTTTTTTATTGATCTTCAGCCACACTGAGAGTGAGCAGGGACTTTGCCCTTGTGGCTCTGTCTTCATCAAAATGGTCTTTCTCCAGACTTTCATGTGATTACCTCCCTCTTACCACTAAGTTTCAATTCACTTGTCTCCTTTTCAAAAAAACTCTCTGAGGTCATACTATATAAAATATCCACCTTGGCTTCCAAGCTCCACTGGTGGATTTTTGTGGACTTATCTTACTTGTTGAACTACAAGCTTTGTATATGGTCCTCTTTAAAGGTTATAACCTGATGTGAAGAACCAACTCATTGGAAAAAAACCCTGATGCTGTGAAAGATTGAAGGCAGGAGGAGAAGGGGATGACAGAGGATGAAATGGTTGAATGTCATCACTGACTTGATGGACATGAGTTTGAGCAGGCTCCAGGAGATGGTGATGGACAGAGAAACCTGGCGTGCTGCAGTCCATGGGGTTACAAAGAGTCGGGCAAAACTGAGCAACTGAACTGAATTGAACTGAGAATGCTGTATACCCAATAATATAGCAAAAAATAAATAAATGTTTGTTAGATAAATAACTTAGTGCATAGCCCAGAGGCATGCCCAGGTGGTCCTGACATCTTCTCAGAGTGAAATCTGCTGAGCACGGGAAGGATGACTATACCCCCAGAATGCCTCTATTTTTACATTTTATAAACCTTACTTTTTAGTGCATATGTTCTATCACCTCAGCCAGGGAATTTAAGAAAGTATTTCACCCAAAGAAATTTATCTAAGATCTCTAGCCATTTTGACTGAGCTGAAGATAAATACAATAGTTTGATTAGGGCAATATGCAAAAGTTCCTTCACAAAAGTATACAGTTGTACCTGTCAGAGAACTTGAGCCATTTGTAACAGCCTTGGAGGGTTTGGAACACAGATTCAGTGTATTGTTGTTATACCAGCTGCTTACCTATGTGCCTGTGGACTCTATGGAAGTGTTGATTAAATGGGATTTTTCCCAGCCTGATTCTGAACACTGTGGAACATTTGAAGCAGAGGAGCATATAAAGCTGAGGAGAAAAGTAGGGAATCAAAGTACAAGAAGTTTCAAGGGAGAGTCTTGGAACTCTTTGTTTTGAAAGGCCTAGAAAGTTGTCCAGAGAGAAGACAGCCAGCATGACCAGGTTGATATATGGCTTGGGATGCCATGTTAATGATTTTATGGTTTTGAGTTAGCCTAGGAAGGGACTTTTAATTTTGTGGCATAATAAGTTGAAGCAAAAAATGCCAGGAGGCAATCCCAGTGGCACCTCCTATGGCTACTGTTAGTTGGCATTAAGCTTATCCTATAGGCCAATAGTGCTCAACCAGGGGCATTTTTTGCCCCCTTCCAGAGGGTAGGGGTGTCTGACAACATCTGGAGAATTTTAGCTGCCACAACTCCAGGTGCTTGTGGCACATGGAGGGTAGAGGCCAAGAGTGCTGCTAAATATCCTACAAGACACAGAACAGCTCCCACAGCAAAGATCTAGCCAAAGTGTCAAGAGTGCTGAGGCTGAGAAACTACACTGAGAGCCATGGTCACTTATTGGAGGTTTTAAGAACAAGGTTACATATGAAAAGTATCATTTTAGTCAAAGTGGCTTGAGTACCTGTAACAAAACCATTCTGAGCAATAGAGGTGGTTTCATTATTAGAATCGAGGAATATCTCATGGACCTCAAGGGTAGGAATTCAGACAAGCCTTAAGAAGAAACTGAAACCACAAAAATAGAAAGTTATCAGAGAAGTTTCCATCTGTTTATCTCTCTATCAAGCAGTCTTCATTTTTGTCACTCTCTGTAGGCTGTCTTTATATGAAATCTGCTCCATGCAGATATCAGGTTATGACTGTCTCACAACTCTCAGGATTCCATGTTACTCTATCACCCACTGAAAATCATTATCTGATGCCTGCAATGTGGGAGACCTAGGTTCAATCCCTGGGTTGGGAAGATCACCTGAAGAAGGAAATAGCAACCCATTCCAGTATTCTCACCTGGAAAATCCCATGGATGGAGGAGCCTGGCAGGCTACAGTCCATGGGGTCACAAAGAGTCAGACAAAACTGAGCAACTTCACTTCCCTTCACTTCAATAATAATATAATTATCATTATCATCACTACTTATTACTTTTCCTACTACTGTACCCTGTGCTTAGTGTTATTAAGAATCAGGATTTCTAAAGGCTAATCTGGGGCTAGATCATAACAAGTCCAGCTCCCAGGGCCCTTTCTCTTATTATGCAGACAGGAGTTGAGAGCTCATAATTTCTCTTTCTAGTAGGGTAAGGGACCTGGAAATGAGTCCTGCAAAACATTCTTTATCCATATGCAAATATCCCAATCAAAGTTCTTTTGTGTACCTTATGTTTTACTCCTGTGAATTTGACCGACACTTTCTGCAATAAGCTTATAGACAGTCACTTTATAACTAGAGGAATATCCCCTTTTCTTAACCAGACTGCCTTGGGTAATTATGTACCATTAGTGAAGTGAGTGAAGTCGCTCAGTTGTGTCAGACTCTTTGCGACCCCATGGACTGTAGCCTACCAGGCTCCTCTGTCCACAGGATTTTCCCGGCAATAGTCCTGTAGTGGATTGCCATTTCCTTCTCCAGGGGGATCTTTCCAACTCAGGGATCGAACCTGCATCTACCGCATTGTAGACAGACACTTTACTGTCTGAGCCACTAGGGAAGTTGTTATGTAACATTCAGTTCAGTTCAGTCGCTCAGTTGTGTCCAACTCTTTGCGACCCCATGAATCGCAGTGTGCCAGGCCTCCCTGTTCATCACCACCTCCTGAAGTTCACTCAGACTCACGTCCATAGAGTCCGTGATGCCATACAGCCATCTCATCCTCTGTCGTCCCCTTCTCCTCCTGCCCCCAATCTCTCCCAGCATCAGAGTCTTTTCCAATGAGTCAACGCTTCACATGTGGTGGCCAAAGTACCGGAGTTTCAGCTTTAGCATCATTCCTTCCAAAGAAATCCCAGGGCTGATCTCCTTCAGAATGGACTGGTTGGATCTCCTTGCAGTCCAAGGGACTCTCCAGAGTCTTCTCCAACACCACAGTTCAAAAGCATCAATTCTTCGGGGCTCAGCCTTCTTCACAGTCCAACTCTCACATCCATACATGACTACTGGAAAAACCATAGCCTTGACTAGACGGACCTTAGTCGGCAAAGTAATGTCTCTGCTTTTGAATATGCTATCTAGGTTGGTCATAAGTTTTCTTCCAAGGAGTAAGCGTCTTTTAATTTCATGGCTGTAGTCACCATCTGCGGTGATTTTGGAGCCCAAAAAAATAAAGCCTGACACTGTTTCCACTGTTTCCCCATCTATTTCCCATGAAGTGATGGGACTGGATAGGGAGAGTTAAATTACTTAGATAGATTTTTAAAAAATATTTTTAAAAATATTTTTGTAAAATATGGACTCTCAATTTTTTTAATTTATCTCAATGTGGATTGGTAAAATATTTCAAAACAGACACCTATCTGTGAACCATACTTTGAGAAGCATTGATTTAGCTAGTCCAGCACTTTCTTCCAAAGTATAATTTGTGGAATATAAGTATCAGTATTGTTTTTGAAAAAAAAAATAGTATTGTATGGTTAAAATGTGTTATAGGTCGAGTTGTGTTCCTCCAAAAGATGTATTGAAGTCATAATTCTCAGCATCTGTGAATGTGACTTGAAAATAGAGTTTGCAGATGTAATCAAGTTAAGATGAGGTCATTAGGGTGCTTCCTAATCAAATTTGACTGGGGTCCTTATAAAAGAGGAAATTTTAGACAAAAAGAGAAGAGAACACCCTGTGAAGATACATACCTAGAGAGAAGATGGCCTTATAAAAATAGAAGCAGGAATCGGAGCTACGCCATCAGCCACAGAATGCCTGGGGCTACTAGAAACTAGGAGAGGCAAGGAGCATTCTCCTACAGCTTTCGAGACAGCATGGCCCTACTCATAGTTTGATTTTGGGATTCTAACTTCCAGGATTCTGAGAAAATAAATTTCTATTGTTTCAAGGCTGTAGTACTTTGACACAGCAGTCCTAGGAAGTTAATACACTATGGGAAATCCTACATGTTATTATACCTTGATCTCAGTGATTCCTCATTCGTTCATAAATGAACAACAATTTGGGGATACAGAGGTGATACTGATGGTTCAACCTCTCTTAGTAAGAACCTTATCCAGGACTGAATCCTAAGCTTCTTGCTACAGCATTGCTATTGATAAGATTAAAAAAAGAGCAAGCAAAAAAAACCAGAAACAAAACCTCACTTACTTTAGAAAAATTATTTAGATGCACATCCAAAGATTAAAGTCTTTTAATTCTTGTCATTTTCAAATACCTCTATGATGCTTAAGAAAAAATACAATATAAAATAAAATGAAGTGAAGTGAAGTGAAGTGAAATCGCTCGGTTGTGTCCGACTATTTGCGATCCCATGGACTGTAGCCTGCCAGGCTCCTCTGTCCATGGGATTTTTCAGGCGATAGTCCTGGAGTGGACTGCCATTTCCTTCTCCAGGGGATCTTCCCAACCCAGGCATCGAACCCGGGTCTCCCGCATTGTAGACAGACGCTTTACCGTCTGAGCCACCAGGGAAGTCCTAAAATAAAATGAATGTATAGAGTAATTCCCATTCTAATTTATATATTGGTATAGAAATACAATATACAACTGTGAAACTACTTATAATACCATGAAGTAGGAATGTATTCAATACACTATAGTGTCTCAAACAGTTAATGATTTGACTCATTTTGCATGTTTAAGAATCTGAGTAAAAAATATTAAATAAATATTAAAAACCCATAGTGTTATGCCTTCTTTTAAAAGCTAAAATGCCATCTATCACAGAACAAGAGTAATTATTTCATTGCTTCCCTAAATATGGAACAATTTCAGATAATATTAATAATCAGAAAATTAATAGTAATTCAGCACATTATGCTAGATGATTGTTAAGTACATGAGTGAAATTAAAATCTGAAAACCCTATAATGTTGCTTTACAAAATGACAGTATTTAAAACAATATCATTATAGTCAGGGGGAAAAGAACACTGTGAAATGTTCTGCTCCATTGATTTTATTCCAAATGATCAATGTCTCTAATGATCAAAGGGTTTATGGTAATACTATGCTTCACATTTTCTTCAATTTGTATTCTTAAGCCAAAAGGCTTCCAGCTTCCTTTTTTAAAAGTAATGCTCCTTAGGGCAAATTTGTACAGCCTGTGTTGGAAATCCAACATAGAAAAACTATAGAGATGATGACACTCACATTAGGAACAGTTTGATTTAAAATAAAAAATAGAGTGAATCCAAGATCTTTCTCAAAATGAGCATAACTCAGACTCAAAGTTGGCAAAGCAGCTTTGAGTTCCTCTGGATTTCTTTGGAGGGAATGATGCTGAAGATGAAACTCCAGTACTTTGGCCACCTCATGTGAACAGTTGACTCATTGGAAAAGACTCTGATGCTGGGAAGGATTAGGGGCAGGAGGAGAAGGGGACGACAGAAGATGAGATGGCTGGATAGCATCACTGACTCGATGGACGCGAGTCTGAGTGAACTCTGGGAGTTGGTGATGGCCAGGGATGCTGCGATTCATGGGGTCACAAAAAGTCGGACACAACTGAGGGACTGAACTGAACTGAACTGATACTTAGAGTTAATTGGGAGAAAATGTGTCTTTCTAATAGATGTCTCAAGTTCTCCATTTAAGAGTGTAAGGGCTCATGATGAGTTCTAATACCACTTTCTTGGAGCTACATTAAACTGAATGCTTTGTTTCATTTTTGGCTAATGAAGAAATAATTACTGACCTACTGATTCTCTTTTCTACAATATTTAGCCTCTGCTTTGGGGATACAAATAGGGATGCTTGCAACATAGCGTTATTAGGAAGTAGATAATTAAGCACTTGATACGTATTGTTTGGATGAACAGTTTGTTAAATGAAGTATTGATTTCATGTTACAGGGTAAGAATTGAGATCTGTAAAACTGTATGTAAAATGTTCAGTTTTCCTTGGGTCTCCTTTCTTCCACTCCAGCTTTCTTCTCATTATGCAATTCTTCTTGAGATTAGATTACACTCATTGGATAACTATTAGGTTAGAGTTTCGAAAGCTTCTGGATCCAGAATTGTGGAATGATAAGTTTGTATCAGCTCCAAAATGTAAAAGAAAAAAAAAAGCACATCTCTTAATATCAATTTCTCTTTAATTCTTTACTAATTGATTTCAGCTTTTATTGGGGCACTGTTCCACCTATCAGGAAGATTGCATTTTTTTAGTTTCTTTTACAACTGGACGTGGCCATGTGGTTTAATTCTAACCAATGATGTGATCAGTTCAGTTTAGTCACTCAGTTGTGTCTGACTTTTTGCAACCCCATGTTTGCAAAGCACAGCAGGCTTTCCTGTCCATCACCAACTCCTGGAGCTTGCTCAAACTCATGTCCGTAGAGTCGGTGATGCCATCCAATCGTCTCATCCTCTGTCATCCCTTTCTCCTTCTGCCTTCGATCTTTTCCAGCATCAGGGTCCTTTCCAACAAGTCAGTTCGTCACATCAAGTGGCCAAAGTATTGCTGTTTCAATTTCAGCATCAGTCATTCCAATGAATACTCAGGACTAGTTTCCTTTGGAATTGACTGGTTTGATCTCCTTGCAGTCCAAGGGACTCTCAAGAGTCTTCTCCAACACCACAGTGCAAAAGCATCAATTCTTTGGAATGGAAGTATTATTTAAAACTTCTATGAAGTCTCCTTTAAGAAGGAGAGGGGGTATACTTTTAGTATTTCTGTAGTGTGAAATGCAAACGTATGTGTTGTTTGGCTCAAGTAGTCATTTTTATAGTCTTAGATAATACTCTAATGAGACAGAGCAGAGTGAAAGAAACCTGGGTAAGTAATTAACATGGGTTCTCCATACCAAGCATGGAGTACTGCCAGACTTTTTTACATTCAACAAAAATGCATTCCCTACATGTTAAACAATTACTTTGTGTTTGTGTATGTCAGAGTGAGTGGTGCTTGAATCTAATATTATTTCATTCAACAGGATGAGTTTCTTCTAATATTCTATGTATTTAATTCAAACGCTCAGTTTCTGTTATAAATTTCGTGCATGAGTGCTAAGTCAATTCAGTCGTGTCCAATTCTTTGTGACACTATGGACTATAGCCTGCCAAGCTCATCTGTCCATGGGATTTTCCAGGCAAGAAATATTGGAATGGGTTTCCATTTCCTCCTCTGGATGATATTTCTGAACCAGGGATCAAGCCTGTGTCTTCTGTGAATACTGCGTTGCCGGTGGATTCTTTACCTTTGAGTCATCAGGGATTGTGTCTTCTTTATTCTTTCTACCATTCAAATGTTAAAATATTTTTTCCATTTATGAAATTATTTTGAATCATAAGCGTTAGCTTTTTGCATACATTATTGAAAAAATAAAAAGTAGTCAAACCTGAGATTCTGCACATTCATGTTTTGAAACGACACAAAATTAAAAATATCTGGCAACAACTAATTTGGGTTATTTTCCATTTGTCAACCTCAGCAAATAAAGAGAAACTTGGAATGTGCAACTGAATTCATTGAGATTCTAAGGATAAAAGTTGAAGTCATTTGAAACAATGGTTTATGTTTATACATTTTTGCATATCTTTGTGATTAAAGTGATCTCAATAGCTAAAACATTTTATTTTAAGGTAGATTTGAATTCCTGGATTTTTTTTATTATTTACTTTGATGATACTATGTTTAAAAGTTAAACCATGAATTGTAATTCAATGGCTTACAAGTAGTGGCAATTTAGAATGTAACATTAATAAAAGAAAGGTGATATTAGATATGTAGTATTAGGCAATAAAATCTTTCAAATGTCACTAGACACAGCAATTTATTTGTTTTTGGAGCCAACATAGCTGCCTATGTAAAAATTTAAGCCCCAACAATATTTAAATCAAAGAGTAATGAGTTTTATTCCCTACTCCTGACTCTAATCTTCTAGAACCTGTTTCTTTGACCAGTGTTCATTAAGGATTTTCATATATATTCATTTTAATTACTGATAAAATAATGTATATATTATATAATTGTGACTTTTAAAAGTAATTCTCATGGCCAAATTGCTTAAAATTCATTTCTTGCACAGTTTTGGTTTCCAGAGAAACACTCATAATTGCAGAACAAGCTTGTGTATTGATGTATTTAGATAATGTATCATTTTATGAAATTTGTGTTTAGATTTCTTCCTATGAAAAATGAGGAAACTAAAATGAATTAAAAACCCTTGTGATTTGACCTCATTCATATAGCAACGTATTTTTCCCTTTATTTCAGTTTATGAAAATCTCAAATTGTTCTGTAAGCATTGACTTAATTGTGTAACACATGATCAAACTTTTTCTTATCCTCAGGATTGTGACTACTTTAACTGACAATTATGATAATATTAAACACAGCTGATTATACTTCTGTGCTTAAAATTCATTTATTTATCTGTTTATATTTATTTATTATACACTTGAAGTGTTTACCATCATAACTTCCTATTGTATTACTCTCATTGAATTATGTATGTACATTATAAATTCATTTCAAAAACAAGTTTTGAAACTGAACACTATACCTTTGGGTTCTTGTAACTCAAAATGTGTTTATGCATGATTATAATATTTTGTGAACTTTACGCTATTTTAACACCTCACAGTATTTGTTGTTGTTTAACTGCAAAGTCATGTCCAACTCTCTGCAACCCCATGGACTGTAGCCGCCAAACTCCTCTGTCCATGGGGTTTCCCAGGCAAGAATACTGGAATGGGTTGTCATTTCCTCTCATTGAATTATATATGTACACATTATATAATTCATGTCAAATGCAAGTTTTGAAGTTGAATACTATGCCTTGGGGTCTGGTAACTCAAAATTTGAGTATATGAGAGATTATCATATTTTGTGAACTTTGTCTATGTTAACACCCCATGATATTTAATTTTATTCTTTTTAATCTGGTACATTTGCGTATTTAGCTACTGACACAATATAAAGAATGTGTTCTCCTGTGGCTATGAAGTTTTTTATATCCAGAGCTGGCTAAGCTTTAGCAATATGTGTTTTAGTGTCTTTATGTTTACACCTGTAAAATCTCTTCTTATAGCTGCAATTATGTAGGTGTCTTTTGTAACTCATTTTAGAAAGAGTGCCATATTGTACTTAGTACCATAGTGACTTCAATATAATTTTTCTATTATTCTTATGATCAGTTCAACTCACTTTTCAGACACCTGCTTAGTGTTTTTCAATCTTTGAAAGACCATTGTACTTTTCTGGGGCCGAGGGAGCAGGGTATTTCTAAACGACTACAATTTTCATTATACCAAAAGAATATCCTCTCAGGGGATTATAAAAGCTGTAATTTCATCTCAGGGTTCCTATGACTAAACCGTTTGAGTTTGCTCCTACAATTTATGACATTACATGCACCCTCGAAGGAATTATAGACTTATAATATCCCTTGAGATACATCATTATTCTTTATGTTATCCATGTTTATGTCTAAAAGAAAGACTCTTGCAACTGGCACTTGATGGAAGAGCAGATTTGTAGTTATCTCTTCAATGATTTTTAGCAATTTAAAAGACAACTGTATCTTTTTTTTTTTTTTTTTTTTTTTTTAAGACAACTGTATCTTAACAAAAATGCCTTTCTGCAGCAGTTCACTCAGACCAAGTTCTACAAAATTTGCAAAATTCTAACTTCCGATATACATTTCATAATTCTTGACTCTGCCCTACAAATTAATATTTCTTAACTAAACATGATCACTCTTAAATAAATTTAACAAAAATTATATACTCTGCAAAGAAATGTGTTCCTTTTTCAAACTATGCTGACATGTATATGTATAGATAGAAAAATAGATGCACAATTTCCATGTTTTTTTCTTCTCTGAATGTGCTGCCACATTTTCTTCCTAAAGAATTACAAATCAGTGTTAAGGCTGATGTTAGTTACTTTTACCCTTATTTTAAGAGAAAGGTTGAGGTGCGAACATGGCGCTGCGCGCGGTGCGGAGCGTGCGGCAGCCTGCGCGCATCTCGGCACCCAGCGCGCCCTGCTCGCCGCGGCCCTGGGGACTGCGAGCGGGTGCCTTCCGGGCGCTGCGCACCGGCCCTGCTCTGCTGTCGGTGCGTAAATTCACAGAAAAACACGAATGGGTAACAACAGAAAATGGTGTTGGAACAGTGGGAATCAGCAATTTTGCACAGGAAGCTTTGGGAAATGTTGTTTACTGTAGTCCGCCTGAAGTTGGGACAAAGTTGAACAACCAAGAGGAGTTTGGTGCTTTGGAAAGTGTGAAAGCTGCTAGTGAACTCTATTCTCCACTATCAGGAGAAGTAACCGAAATTAATAAAGCTCTAGCAGAAAATCCAGGACTTGTCAACAAGTCTTGTTATGAAGATGGTTGGCTGATCAAGATAACATTCAGTAACCCTTCAGAACTAGATGAACTAATGAGTTCAGAAGCATATGAGAAATACATAAAATCTATTGAAGAGTGAAAATGGAACCCCTAAATAAACTACTTTGAAACAACTTAATCTAGCATAATTGTCTTAAATTAGTGGTGGATAGATATTTAAAAAGCAACTTTTAGCAAAAGAAACTACTTGTAACAATGTTTCCTGAAGAAAATACCCCTTAACTTTCTAATGACTTCAGATAAACACTGTGCATCTTTTCCACAGTGTCCTGTGATTTTTAGGCTAGGCTCCAGTGATAATATTCAGAATTCCTGAAATTATCGCTGGTAAAACTAATTACAAAAATTATGTAATTCAAGGATAACATGGTTATCTTAAACCTTATATGACAGTGTAACTTGCTTACAGCTATCCTTGGATTGGGGCCAAAATTATCTTCCCACTAGAAATAACTGCCAGTGGAGAAAAGTTTGTTGGTTGTATAGTGTCCAATGAAGAATATTACTATCTAAATTTTGCAATATACTGTGTTTGCTGGTGCTATTTTTATACAGTGAAGTAACAGCCTTGCAGGAGAATAAACAATTTAATAATAAAATATTCAACTTCTTAATCATGGGGAAAAAAAAAGAGAAAGGTTGAATAGTCATTTCTACATTTTAAAGTAGAATAACAGACTAAATCATGGTCTCTTAACCTCAGTAATATTGATATTTTGAACTAGATAACACTTTTTTGTAAGGGCCTCTCCTCTACATTATAGGGTATTTGGCAGCTTCCATGGCCTCTGCCTACTAGATTACAGTAAAATACCCCAATTGTGACAACTAAATATGCATCCAGATAGACCCAAATATATCCTAGGGGACAAGATCACCTCCAGTTGAGAACCACTGTAACAAACCATTCACTAGATTTACAGTTATAAAATGTGTCTCGAATATCAACAATTGGTACATTGAGCATTGTATGAGTCATGGTTATAGGGCAGATGCTACTCAGAAAGATGTAGAGAAATATGCAGGGGTTATTTAAGACCATCTAAATTATAGTAAATATCCAAGTGAAAAGAGGATAGTTCTAGTTCTCTTTTTGAGACAATATTTCAGTGTACTCCAATCTTTGATATAGTTCAGTCAAAAGAGTTTTTTTTTTTTTTACTTTTCATTTAAATATTTGATAGTGTACTTGTAGGTACTTATAAATCAGAAATTTTAGAGCTTTAAATGTGTTTGTTATTCATTTGTTTTTATATGGATATTATGTCATAGGCACAGATACAAGTAGCTAAAATAATAATGATTTGGAGAATGATTTCGGAGAATGATTTCCAATACTTTGATTACAAACCTCACATATTATATTACATTGTAAAGATTTGAGAATTCTTATCGTTTCCAATCATTAATTAGTATTTCTTTCACACACGCAGTTCAAATTTATAAATCAGAAGTCATAAACTTGTAGAATACTAAAGGACATAGTTTTTATATTCTACATCTATGTATGTATGTACATAGAATAATTCAGAACAACTTATACATTCTGCTCTAATTATTAGATGAACATATTCTCTCAAAAAGTGCTTATAAAAAGTTTACTTTTTGTTTTATATATTCTCAAACATGTCCAAACTACATCTCAACATATGAATAGATATAATTTATATATACTATTTACAATGAAAAGTGTTTCTTATATTCTAAAAATTGGAGAGAAACATCTTTCAAGGTATAAACTTGGATTTTCATCTCAG
Organism: Oryx dammah; assembly: GCF_014754425.2. Lineage (NCBI taxonomy): Eukaryota > Metazoa > Chordata > Mammalia > Artiodactyla > Bovidae > Oryx > Oryx dammah. The sequence continues at coordinate 63,165,408 of NW_024070212.1, read as the reverse complement.
CATTGCTACTTAAATGTGTTATATTGGGAAAACTGCTTAATATTTCTGAAACTCAATGTCTTTACGTGTAAACTCAAAAGAAACAGTTATATGCAGTTTATGATCTATATATTGGGTGCTTTAATTCATTTGATTCTAACAAAATAATTTTTCATTCATTCAGTTTTTACTGAGCATATATTATGTGTCAATCTCTGTACTGCATTGTAAAGTTGAACAAGACAGAAAAGTCTTGAGGTAGTTAGGGGGAGTGAAAATTTACCAATATCATTGTATTAATATTTAGCGTTTCTTGCTTTTTTTCTGTTCCTAACAATATCTAGATTTTCCTTTGGGAAACGTTACCTCAAACATTATATAGTAGCTTTAAATTTGGGAAAGACTGTCCCTGTCCTTGGTCCAATAATGCTGGAGATTTTTGATCAATAGTTAATGAAAAGGTGTGCCTTCTTACACTTACTTCTCTCTTCATCTGGATTAGGACTCATGTGGTCAGTCTGACAACTGTTGATGATCATTTTTTGACACATGAAAGACAGGACCTAGAAACATAATTAAACCAGTCCTTTATAACATTATCAGATCACTGGATGAGCCAAGCTCTAAAGCTGACCATATTTCCAAAATTTCCTTTTACATAAACCAATACATCCCCTTATTTTTAAGCCAGGTAAAGTTGAATTTCTAATAAATGCTACATTTAAGAGTGCAAATTGAAAAAAAAAAAACACATTTATTCAGAATGTTTAGATATAAATGAACAAAGAAAAAACTTAACTGTAACATAGTAAATGACTGAGCTGAGATTTGAACCTAGGTCTGTTTGACTCCAAAATTTGAGAATTAAGGATGTAATTCTCATAAAAGTACAGAGCACTAACACATTTAAAATGTTGAAATAATCTCATTTATTTAATTTCTACTCTGAGTTCAAGAACTGACTGCAAGGTAGCTTTCACGTGAACTTTTATAGAAGTGATTAGTAAGTGTTACAGTAATGTGTTTTATGGAAATGAGATTGTCCTCTGAACTGGTGTTTTGTAAATATATTTTTATAGAGGTTGATACTTAGGCACAGTGGGTGCTTAATAAATTTGCTTTGTGCTGAACTTAGAGCACTAGTGTTTTAACCTACACATGGTATACGTATGAAAGACTACTACTAGGGTAAAAAGTTAGTGTTTTAACTTTGCAAAAATAAAATACGGTTATGCAAATAAAAGAATGCACATTAAAATATGTAATGAATCTAGTACCCATTTTCCTCTTGTTTCCTCCTCTTATCTTCCCCCAACAGCCTCGCATCCTCCCTCACGGAAAAATGGACACCAGCGCACACAGAACCCTGAAGAATGCGGCTAGGCTGCGGAAGGTGCGGCTCTCCCGGCAGTAGTTCAGAGGCCTGTAGGGCTTTGAGATTTCCTTGAGATGCCTAAGAAATTTAACTCTGGAGTTGTTTCCTGCATTTGACAGCTTGATTCTACTTCCTTTTGAAATCCCGTTTCAGCACCACTTCCAGGTTTGTCATTACTTAAACTGAATTATTTTGCACGAAAACGTCCCAGTTTCTCAGTTCCCTAAACCTCCACTAGTCCACATTCTTATGAAGGTTATTATGCCTTCTCTTCAACTTTATTGAGACCTTTGTTATGTCATACCTTTTCTGGAGTCTTTTTCTTAACAGTTCCATGTGAGTGCACTTGTGCTAAGTCGCTTCAGTTCTGTCCGACTCTCTATGACACTGTGGACTGTAGCTTGCCAGGCTTCTCTGTCCATGGGGTTTTCCAGGCAAGAATGCTGGAGTGGGTTGTCAAGCCCTCCCACAGAGGATATGCCCAGCCCAGGGACTGAAACCACATCTCTTATGTCTTTTGCATTGGCAGGTGGGTTCTTTACCACTAATGGCACCTGGGAAGTCCCAACAGCAACCACGTAAACTCCAAATTCTCTAGTCTTCTTATACTTTGCCTTTCTGCTATGTCACCATAATGGCTCATTAAGTTTCAATTCTGGAAAAGCCTTTGCGTCTGCTAAAGGAAAACACATCCTTGTGTTTCCATTACTCACAAAGACAACTAACACCCAGCAATTCCAACTGCCATTAACTACCTAGAGTTAGCATAGAGTCCACAGGGTTAGGGAGTCCCACAAAACTGCCCCCCAACAGTTCAGAAACTAATTGCAAGTCTCAGGTTGTCTCATGGGTTTCTGACCAATTGGCTATAAATTAGGAGTTCCCATGACCCCTTCCTTTGGTTGGATTATTTGATTTGCTAGAATGATACACTAAGCTCAGAAAAAAATTTTAACTTGCTAGATTACTGGTTTATTATAACAAAATATAACTCAGAAGAGCCAAATGAAAGAGATTCATAGGACATGGTATGGAGAAAGGGACAGAGATTATGCCCTCCCTAGGTATTGCCTTCCCAGGAAATCAGAGTGTTCAGCAACCAAGAAGCTCTCTGGACCCTTTTGGTGAGAGGTTTCTTTGCAGAAGCTTCCATTAGCTAGGCCTTAGTGATTAAATTATTAGTCATTGGTGTTGAGTACAGACTCTTTGTTACTTTATAGAAGCCTGTCTTCCCAGGTGGCGCTAATGGTAAAGAACCCGCCTGCAAATGCAGGAGACATAAACGCTGTGGCTTCAGTCCCAGGAAGATCCCCTGGAGGAGGGCATGGCAACCCACTCCAGTATTCTAATTAGAGAATCCCAGGGATAGAGAAGCCTGGTGGGTTACAGTCCATGAGGTCGCAAAGAGTAGGAAACAACTGAAGTGATTTAGCACAGAAGCCTATCTGAGCTAAAATCTAATAGATTTATAATCATCCTCAGCCTGCATGCCAGCCCCCTAAAATTATCCTTTTTCAATATCAAGGTTGGATTACACTTTTATATGACCTATTGAAAATGGGTCAGATGGTAAAGCGTCTGCCTGCAATGCAGGAGACCTGAGTTTGAGCCCTGGGTTGGGAAGATCCCCTGGAGAAGGAAATGGCAATCCACTCCAGTACTATTGCCTGGAAAATCCCATGGACAGAGGAGCCTGGTAGGCTACAGTCTATGGGGTCGCAAAGAGTGACATGACTGAGCGACTTCACTTCACTATTGAAAATGGAGATTTGTGCTCCTGGCCTAACATCACACCCCACCTTCCCACCTCTGTTCAGAACACTCAGTATGATTTGTGTGTGGAGTTATCCTTAGTCTGCCAAACACAGTTGAATCCTTCCCTTCTTCTTTATTTTTTTTTCCAGCAGAAAAATTTTTTAAAACTCCAAATGACCACTAAACCGCTGTTTACAACATTACATTCATATCGGAATGCTTTCAATCCTATCACACTGACTGTACTGAAAGCTAAGGAGAAAAACAAAGCACAGAAGAGCTGAGAAGTCAATGTGACCTTCTGAAACATTAATTTTTATATTAACATTCCATAATTAGATATTTAGCAGGTAAATCCTACATATGTCCACATGCTGAATGCTTACCTACCTCTTTAACTTACCTTCAGTGAAAGTTTAATACCATGGATAGCTCATATATTTTCTCCATCCATTTAATAGCAATTGTATATATACTTCAGATGGGAATATAATGAAAGCTTACACTTTTCCAGAAAAAAAATCTCCAAAAGACTCTAGTAATAATATCTTGTTTGTTTCTGAAACCATTTTCTAGCTATATAATATATCCCTGCCACTGCTCTGTAGATTTTTGAAAATGGTATACTTGTTCTGAACACTTTGAAAACAATTGAACAGTAAGTTTAGATTCAAAGCTGCAAAGCAACTATTTTTGTGTCCATCTGCACTTGTCATTTCACATCAAAGCAGAAACCTGTGAATATATTCTGTTTCCATTATTGTCACATATACGGATTGTCCAAAAGCTTTCCCCAAAACCTTTTTTTTTTTTTTTTACCATCCCTGGTTTCCTCAATAAGATAACATATTGGAGACCCTGCATGGTTTGTAAAAAACATTTTTTTTAAAAGCCAGATTTAAACATGAAGGGTAAGAATTTTAAAAATCTCTTTAAAAATTCCCTCCTGAGCCATTTTGTCTATGCTATTTTTTTTTACTTCTGTTGACCCTCCTTGCCATCTCCTCTTTCTCTCTCCTTCTCTACTTCTATTGAAAATGCAAGTGTTAATTGCTCAGTCGTGTCCAACCCTTTGCAACCCCGTAGACTGTAGCCCTCCAGGCTCCTGTGTCCATGGGATTTTCCAGGCAAGAATCCTGGGGTGGTTGCCACTTCCTTCTCCAGGGGATCTTCACTACCCAGGGATAGAACTGGGGTCTCTGGCATTGTGGGCAGATTTTTTACCTTCTGAGCCACCAGGGAAGCATTGTAGAGCACAGACTTTTATATCTCACCTCCCATGGCTCCTCTCCAAGCCCAAGGCCAGTCTTACCAATCCGTTTTCTTAGCAGCAGAGAGTCCCAAATTCTAAGTAACCCTTAGTAACCTTAATATGACATGTATCCATGAACCTCTACTAACTAATATTTCTCCTATACCTGCTGTGTTTGTGGGTGGGTGTCATGAAACTGCTTGTGAGTGTCAAACAGAGTCCATATTATTAATTATTCATCTTTGGTACCTAAGTTAATGTCATGAATTGTATGTGTTCAATAAATTTATTAGAGAATAAAACCAGAGCATTCTATTCTATTGCACAATCATAATATCCAAACCCAACTTCATTTGCTATCGCTCGATTCTTTTATTAATCTTTAGTAGATTACTTAGCATACTTTAAAGAACAATGGTTAGTAACTAACTGCTTCTATTCTGTTTTTTTATCTTCAATTATAACGATTCAACTTAAATGCATCATAAAATGATTACCACAATTAGTTTACTGATCATCCATCATTTCATAGAGATATATACAGAATAAAAGAGAAAAAGTTTTCCCTTGTGATGACAACTGTTAGGATTTACTGTCATAACTTCCATATATAATGTACACTATGTTAATTTTGGGCTTCCTTCATAGCTCACTTGGTAAAGAATCTGGCTGCAATGCAGGAGACCCTGGTTCAATTCCTGGGTCAGGAAGATCAGCTGGTGAAGGGATAGGCTTCCCACTCCAGTATTCCTGGGCTTCCCTTGTGGCTCATCTAGTATGGAATCCACCTGCAATGTGGGAGACCTGGGTTCGATCCCTGGGTTGGAAAGATCTTCTGGAGAAGGGAAAGGCTACCCACTCCAGCATTTGCCTGGAGAATTCCATGGACTCTATAGTCCATGGCATCACAAAGGGTCGGACACAATGGAGTGACCTTCACTTCACTTCAGTGTTAATTTTACTTATCATGTTGTATATTATATCCCTAGAATTTATTTTATAAGTGAAAGTTTGTACACTTTGACCTCTTTCATTCAATTCCACCTCCCACCATCTCCATCCTCTGGTAACCACAAATCTGATTTTTTCCTATGAGTTTGTTTGTTTTCAAAGTATAATTGACCTACAGCAACATTGTGTTAATTTTTAGTACACAACATAGTGAATCTATGTTTCTATTCATTTCAAAATCATCACCATAGTAAATCTAGTTACCATCTGTCACTATATAAAGCTATTACATCATTATTGACTATATTCCCCACCCTGTACATTTTATACCTGTGACTCATTTTGTAACTGAGTCTGTACCTGTTAATCTCCTACACCTATTTCTCCTCTCTGGAAACCAGCTATTTGTTTTCTGTATCTATTACTCAGATTTATTTATTATTTAGTAATTTTATAATGAATTTTATTTATAATCCATTAATCAATAAATTACTCTGATTTATTTATTGTTTCTGATTATTAACTTTATTCATTTGTTTTGTCTTTTAAATTCCACATAAAAGTAAAAAGTCTTATGGTATTTGTTTTTCTCCGTCTGAATTATTTCACTTAGTCTAATACACTCTGGGCTTCCCTGGTGGCTCAGAGGTTAAAGCGTCTGTCTGGAATGCGGGAGACCCGGGTTCGATCCCTGGGTCAGGAAGACCCCCTGGAGAAGGAAATGGCAACCCACTCCAATACTCTGGCCTGGAGAATCCCATGGAGGAAGGAGCCTGGTAGGCTACAGTCGATGGGGTCGTAAAGAGTCGGACACGACTAAAAAACTGTGTCTGCCCATTGCTGCTTCTGTTTTTGAACACTCCACCTTTGCTCTGCCTTTCCATATTCTACATATAATCAAATTTTCTTCCTTTATAATAAGAATGGTCATGCATTCAATCCACAGAATTCTCACTATTGGCTAGGTCTGTGTGAGATATTGGACATACAGAGGTGAATAAGTTATGGACTTTGTTATGAGGTGAAATTTATTGATAAATTATAACACAATACAATAAGTTCATCAATATAATTTTAAAACTACATATAAAGTGATTGCTACTTATATCTGAGTGAGGATAAGCACTGTGGAATTGTGAGAAGCTTCTCAGTTTAGGCTTAAAAGGGTAAACAGGAGTTTTCCATATGATTGGAATAGGGGGGAGTTACCCTCTAGGTAAGAGAACTATATTTCAGTGTTCTGTACCTCATATTTATTCATTCACCTTTGCCCTCTTTATTCCCTTGAACCTGGATCTTACACCATCCCGACTCTGCCTTGACTTTTATGCTCCTCCTTACATCAGAAGTCCATCTTTGTATGTGGGATTTATTCTTTCATTCAACTTAGTTGATGAATCAGGAAATTACTATCAGGGAGATGATAGAGATACTAAGAGCTAAAGAATCTAAAAGATTAGCAAGGTCCCATCAGCTATGTTAATATCTTTGGACTTAATCCTTATGCAAAGATGATAAGATGAATGATATTATACGATTTGAAGATAATTACTGGCTACATATTAGAGAATTGATTGGAAAGTAGCAAGAATAGATGCAGGAAGATCAGTCAAGAAGTTTTTATAGATGTTCAGTCAAGAAATGATGGTATCTGAAAATGTGGCTATCAGAGTTCCTGTAACTTTACATACAAGCCTGCTGAATTTTTCACAATCTTATTAGTACCTTTCCTTTACTCCACTAGTCTCTTAAGCTAAAATATCCCTTCCCCTTTCATCATCAGATTTCTCTTAAAAACTAGTTAATATTCATTTACTATCTCTTTTTTCTCACTTCATATAGTCTTGATTTGTCTATCAGAATTAATTCCGTCACCACAGAGTGCAATGCCACAAGAACTATGTTTGGGTTGCATAAGAAGAACATTGTAATATATAATACTTTTTGCTCCTCTATCACACCTTCCCTGACATCAAGTTCAAATATTCAACTCACACTAAACAGTCTTCTCTTCCCACAACTCCAGTGAAGCAATTATTGTCAAGGTCAACTGATAACCTCTATATTGCCATATTTAATATTTCTTATCCCTCAACTCCATCTCAGACTTTTCTCAATCTCTTCTACTAAACTTCTAAATATTTGGTTGCATGCAAGGTTTTGGTCACAGAGCACTTTCTCTCTATTTGTATTACTGACTTTGTAAATATTAGCTAACCCCCTGGTTATGAATGCATTCATAAACTGATATCTATCAATTTTATATCTCTAGCTTCCCTGTTGGGTCAGTCGGTAAAAATACACCTGCACTGCAGGGGACGCAGGTTCGATCCCTGGGTCGAGAAGATCCCCTGGAGAAGGGAATAGCTACCCACTCCCGTATTCTTGCTTGGGAAATCCCATGGGCAGAGGAGCCTGGTGGGCTACAGTCCATGGGGTTGTAAAGAATCAGACATGACTTAGCAATTAAACTAGGCATCTGTTAATTTACAATAGTACCTGGTGTAAAATATTGAATAAATTTTTTAAAGTTGAATATACAAAGTTAAATAAAGTTTCCAAAAAGGATAAATATCAGGGTTGTTTCTAAAAGAATGAATAGGATTTCACCAGAAGAGGAAGTGCAAAAAGACAATCTAGGAAGAGAAAATGGAAAATAAAGTGTGAAGATGTGAAAGAACAAACTTTGGGGGGATAATTCAGGCACTTAGTGTGCTTAGAGATTGTAATAAATATCTGCTATTTCCTTGAACCGCCTTTCCATGTTAATTCCAGTGCTCAAGTATATGAATTTATTATTATCTTAACTGCCATATACCTCCTTAAAATCTTTCCCAGCATCTAGTCTCTTTCTGTTCTAATCTATATAACCTGACTTGTTGTTGTTTAGTTGCTCAGTCATGTCCAACTCTTTGTGACCCCATGGAGTGCAGCATGCCAGGCTTCCCTGTCCTTCATCATCTCCGGGAGCTTGCTCAAACTCAAGTTTATTGACTCAGTAAAGCCATCCAGCCATCTCATCCTCTGCCGTCCCCTTCTCCTCCTGCCTTCAATCTTTCCCTGGGTCTTTTCTAATGAGTTGGCTCTTCGCATTAGGTTGCCAAAGATTTTGAGCTTGAGCTCCATCATCAGTCCTTTAGGACTGACTGGTTTAATCTCCTTGCTATCCAAGGGATTCTCAAGAGTCTTCTTCAACAAGACAGTTCAAAAGCATCAGTTGTTTGGCTCTCAGCCTTCTTTATGGCCTAACTCTCACATCCATACAAGACTACTGGAAAAACCACAGCTTTGACTAGATGGATCTTGGTTGGCAAAGTAATGTCTCTGCTTTTTAATATGCTGTCTAAGTTTGTCATAGCTTTTCTTCCAAGGAGCAAGCATCTTTTAATTTCGTATAACTTGATACTGCCAGCCAAAAAAATCCTAAAGTGAAATTCTGATCATGTACTTTCCCATCCCCAAATGAAAAACTTTTGATGGTTTCCCAATGTTAATTGAAAACATTCCTAATTCCTTTAATCCACTGAAAGCCCTCCAACAGTTCTTGCCAAACTGTTTTTCCAGGTTTGCCTCCCTCTCTTCTCTTTCTTGTACTCTTATACTGCAGCCAGAACTATTTGCATATTCCTGTGCATTTCTATTTCCCAACTCAGTGTCTCTGTCCCTGTGTACAATGACTTTTCTACCATCTATATAATCTACACCTTCCAAGTTTCACATGTCAACATCAAGATGACAACTTTGAACTGTTCAGATGGAAACAGCTCTCTTTTCACATAACTCTTGTAAATGGGCAAGTAACTATTTCAAAATCTTCCATTACAATATGAGTAAACCATTCTTAAGTTTTCTAATTTATATGGTTCATTATCTTATTGAATATAACTATTCTTCCTTATAATAACCATTTTGTTTTCCTTATAAGACCTTCATGTGTGTTTTTAACAAAGAATAAGTTGGATAGGGATATGGAAGTATATGATTACCTCTATATTGTTAAATCTAAAAGAAAGTAATAACCCTATACATGAATGCAAAATCACAGACTTTGGTTGAAAACACTGTGAAGAGAGAAGGAATGATAAGGAAAAGAAGAGGAAAAACTGAAAACTTTCTTCTCAAGATCTTGCTGTGTGCTATCCACTATGACCAGTGTTATCCCTATAGTTCTCAGAACAACCTACTGAATCATGTGAGTACTTTTATGATCCACATTTTTCAGCACAACTTGTAGATAAAAATAAGACTCCATCCATAGAGCATGTAATTTGCATAGCCAAGAATTAAAATAAATTCTAACTTCAAAACTTTGGACAACTAAGACACTGAAAAAATTTCCCAGATTCCCCAGATCCCCCTAAACCCAAGAGCCAGATATTTTCATATTATCAGGTTATCAGTGGTAGAATCTGGACTTGAAGCTGAGTCTCCAACACTTCAATATGTGTCTTTCACTACGGTGTACTGTCTGCAGTTTATATTTCTCATTGTTTCTTTAAACTACAATCAAATGAAAGTGGTATCCTTCATGATTCAATGCAATAGTCACTGACTAGCTTGCAATTTTTTAAACAGTGGTCTAGAAGATGTATTTCTTCCAATGCTAGACTCTTTTTACTTACAGTAGATATTAAGTGTCCTGAACCAACCCATGATGTATCTTGAGTATTATTGAAGATAGACCTGCTACACTTTTGGTTTGAGTAATGACAGCTGAAACTGAGAATATGTCAAATTTCTTATACATCATCATCGGCAGAATTTTTAATTAACCTGCTGATGCTGTCCATGACATAGAATGATTATTCTTTTGGAATGAGAGTTATTTAATGAACTCTGGTTATTTCACTGCTGATCAAACTCTGGGGAGCCAATACACTACTGAGGAAAGGATAGTACTCTTAGAAAGTGTAAGAGTGTAAGACCATCTTCTTAGGAAGGTGCTTATTAGAGTGGACTCCCTTGTGGCAAATACAGTAATGAAGCTGACAGCACAACTTGTAGCTATTCTAGTTTCACTGTTTCTATTTCAGGAACTTAAGTGTCTGAGAAGCTGTAACCTGTGCTTGCCCCTGAATTTCTCCTGTGCTTCGTTCTGCCACTAGAATTTCTCTAAAATAAAACTGTGGTGTTGGAGAAGACTCTTGAGAGTCCCTTGGACTGCAAGGAGATCCAAGCAGTCCATTCTGAAGGAGATCAGCCCTGGGATTTCTTTGGAAGGAATGATGCTGAAGCTGAAACTCCAGTACTTTGGCCACCTCATGCGAAGAGTTGACTCATTGGAAAAGACTCTGATGCTGGGAGGGATTGGGGGCAGGAGGAGAGGAGACGATAGAGGATGAGATGGCTGGATGGCATCACTAACTCGATGGACGTGAGTCTGAGTGAACTCCGGGAGTTGGTGATGGACAGGGAGACCTGCGTGCTGCGATTCATGGGGTCGGGAAAAGTCAGACACGACTGAGCGACTGAACTGAACTGAACTGAAAATAGAAGTAATCTCTTCCTTACTGATTATGAGGAAGCTTGGCACTGAGGTTCAATAGAGACAGCTAAATGCATTTTTGTTCAATATTTTCGATAAACAATAAATGTACAGATTAAAAGATAAAAATAAAAATTGCCTACTGTATTAAAGTATAAAAGTGAAAGTGAAAGGCACTCAGTCATGTCTGACTCTTTATGACCCCATGGACTATACAGTGCATGGAATTCTCTGGGCCAGAATACTGGAGTGGGTAGCCTTTCCCTTCTCCAGGGGATCTTCCCAACCCAGGGATCGAACCCAGGTCTCCTGCATGGCAGGCAGATTCTTTACCAGCTGAGCCACATGGGAAGCCATTAAAGTATAAAATTACAGGTAAAAGTCTCTACCTTCCAATTCTCAGTCTCTCAGTTTCTTTTTTACCTGTACCAGGGATTTGATGTTGAATGTGCTTTCTACCTGCTGGTTTTAACAGTGTGATTTATTGTCATGTTTTGCTTAGATGAGCTAAAAATAACCTACCCAATTTAGCCCATTAGTAACAGTATCAAGAAGATTCCTACAGATGTTTTACCCAATGATATTTTAAAATTTATTTTGCATACATTATTTCATTTAATTCTCATGAAACATCCACAGATTATCATTTCTATTTTTCAATATAAAAAATTGAAATTTAAAAATGTATGTAACTTGCCCAAGGTCACACAAGTAGAATTGTGTTGGATGGACAAAGACTCAAATCTAAGCCTGCCTAAAAGCCTGAAGATACTCAAATATACTGAACTATATAGTATTGCCTTCACACAGCCTCACATATTTAAATTATAATGATCCTTGAATTTCCATCAGAAATATAATTTCATATCCATCAACTGAATTGTTTACCTACATTTCTGTACAAATGTGACTTTAGCCCATTCTCCATTCCAGATTTAAGAGTTAAGCTTTATTAGCAAATAAACAATGAATCTTTTAAAAATACAACTATGCCCCTTATACATGGTAATAGTGGACACTCATAGGGTGATTATGTGCAATATTTGGGATATACTTGTGCTAAAAAGGTCTCCACTATTTATCTGAAATTAAAATTTAACTGAATGTCCTGTATTTTGTCATGTAATGTCATCCGTGTGTGTTTGTCTGTGTGTCTGTCTCTGTGTTCAGTCGCTTCAGTCATATCCAGCTCTTGGTGATACTATGGACTGTAGCATGCCAGGCTCCTTTGTCCCTGGGATTCTCCAGGCAAGATTACTGGAGTGGATTGCCATGCCTTCCTCCAGGGGATCTTCCAGACTCAGGGATAAAACTCAAATCTCTGTCTCTCCTGCATTGCCAGGGGGGTTCACTACCATTAGTGCCACCTGGGAGAACCCAAGTATTAGCCTCATGGGGTGCTAAAAGGACTTAAAATAATACATATATGAGATTATTGATGTCTATATTAATATTAAGGGGCTTCCCAGGTGGCGTTAGTAGTAAAGAACTGGACAGTCAATGCAGGAGATGTAAGAGATGCAGGTTCAATCTCTGGATTTTGAAGATCCCCTGGAGGAGAGCAAGGCAACCCATGTTGCCAGTATTCTTGCCTGGAGAACCCCATGGACAGAAGAGCCTGGAGGGCTACAGTTCATAGTGTCACAAAGAGTCAGACATGACTGAAGTGACTTAGCACTGCAAGGCATGTTAATATTGATGAGAGGAAACAAGAGCAATAATTTAGAAGATTGATTGGTGAACACAGAATCAGAGTGCCAGGAGCTGGATAATCTTGTTTTGCTAAAGTTGGAAATGTGAAGCTCTCTTAAAAGATACTTGCTTGAGGGAGAGGATGGGATGATTTTGGAGAATGGCATTGAAACATGCATACTATCATGTAAAAAACGAATCGCCAGTCTATGTCCGATGCAGGATAGAGGATGCTTGGGGCTGGTGCACAGGAATGACCCAGAGAGATGTTATGGGGAGGGAGGTGGGAGGGGGGTTTATGTTTGGGAACACAAGTACACCCGTGGTGGATTCATGTCAATGTATGGCAAAATCAATACAGTATTGTAAAGTAAAATAAAGTAAAAATAAAAATTGAAAAAAAAAGATATTTGCTTGATAAGAGTAATATTCTTGGTTTTGAATTAAAATTCCTTCTTAAATATCGGATACTTGAAAAAGGCCTGCTAATATTTGTTTGCCTCCTCTTAACTTCTTTTCTGTGCTTGTGTTATTAACCAACATCTCTTTGGATAAAAAATAAACTTTTTTTAAGGTCATAAGTACATTCAACCACCTCTGGAACTATTGATTTTATTTTAAAATGGGATTAGATTGGAAGTCATTCTTTCCCATCAAGTTAACTTTCTGTTCATTTTCATTGATTTATTAACTATTGGTTCCATGAAAATTCAGTTTCATATTTCTATAATTTGGAGTAGAGCTTGTCACCCCCATATACCATCTAGAGTTTACTGTGTTAAATCTGCTGCTTATTTGCTGTTCACTCTTTGACAAAGCACCTAACTTTCTCACCACCTCAGTTGTTTCATCTGTAAAAGGGGAATTATGAAAGTTCATTAGTGTATTATGGTGATATATTCATAGACTAAAATCATTTTAAACATGGGTAAATGCTTCTGCCATTAGCCATACGAGGAGGCAGGTATGAGAAGGGCATGTGCCATATGGATACAGTGTCATATGGTGGAACTGCCTGATGCTAAGCCAGGCTTTGGAGCCTCAAGGTCTAGTCTAGGTTCTAAAGTATTTAATCACCTAATATCATGGGAAATTCCAAGTTTGCAAAATAGTGCAAGGGGAGAGTCCTTAAAATTTATCTGCATCAACCATTTTCTTAGCTGAAATAAAGGGAAATTGGGACTTGCTCACAATTGCATTTCTGATGAGTGAAAAAACTAAGAATGGAAGCCAAGCTACTTTGTCCCTCACTCCCCAACTTGGTGCCAATGTCCCCAGCAACTCCCTCTACAAAAGACATGAGTAGTGCCTAGTCAGTAGCCCTCTGATCTTGACTTCTAATTGCCAACATATGTTCTTCTAAGACTGATACTTTTGGGGGCATTGATGCAGCCTACCTCTGCCCTGGGCATATGACTGACACATCCACCTCACCCTGTGGGGTAAAGTAGAGGCCCTGTCTTGCAGTGTTGCAGAGAGTTTCCCTGTGGGACTAAGCTCCAGTAGCCACTGAAGTAAATGGTTTAATGCCTCATGCCTTTAGGAGTTGCTTTCTCTTTCCTGTAACATTGTTTTTTGCCCCCTGTCCACATTCCTTGTTTCTCCCAAATAAAATACTTGCCTTAGAACCCTTACCTCAGGCATTGACTCTAGGAAAACCAAATTAAGACACTCTCTTTACCTATGACAGCTTTTATAAGCTTAGTAGCAGAGCTGACTGTTAAAACCTTGGCACCGGAACCTCTGTGGAATCTTGAAAAATAAAGAATGCTATCAGAATTTACTTTAATGATTAGCCTTATAAAATAACTTATTCTGCCTGTGCTTCTCATCTCCTCTTCCTCTCAAAGACATCAGGAAATAAAAAGAAATACCTTCTTACACTGTTAAGAAGTAAAACACTTTCAGAAGCCAGGGCCATGAATGAACTAATGTAATGCTTTGTAAGGTGCTTCTTCCAGAAGGCAGAAATGGCAATTTTCTCAGCAGATTCAGAAACATCTCAGTTATGTAAAATGCCAGATCTGCCTGTGGAATTTCTTATATCATCTCTATACTTTATGTTCTCTTAAGCATAGATTTGATATTTTCTTAAATTGTTCTTGCTAGTTATCTTTTATAAAATATGAACTTTTACAGAGATGAACTATTCCTTAAATGTATAAAAATCTTTTTTTTATTTCATGTGTCAAATTTAAATGGAATGAAACTATTATCTTTGGGTTGTGGGTGCCAATCCTTTATCTCTCATCACCCACACATGCCATAATTCAATCTCTGTGTCCTGTTGCTGTTCATAAACCAACAAGCTCTGATGGTTTATGGCATCAGCAGAAAACCTGAAAGTGAATTATAGCCTTGCATTCAATCTCTATGTTCTGCACGGAAATAGCCAGTTTTTCAAAATGTGCAATTTAGAGACTTGGGAGCAAGAGACTTATAAAGTGTATTTCTTGTATTCTGTGCCAAAGTCAAAGCTACGAACATTCAAAATAAAAGATTGATATAAAGTCGGTTCAAGATACACCTATAGTTTTATGAGTAACAGGATGTTTTCATTAATGTTTGGAAAACTTGAGAGAGAGCTACATTCTACTTATTTCTAAACATCTAGAGAGTTTCTAAAACAAAAATGAAACAAAATTTGGATTTCATCAACACTGAGTTGAGAGGGTAACAACTTGGACATAGTCACATTGACAGTAGAAGTCCCTTTTACTTTACATGCTGGTGGTTACCCTTGTGAAATGGTCAAATAAACATCTACAAGAAGGGCTACACAGAGAGCTAACCAGAGCACACACAAACAATGTCCTTCTTTAAAGGTTGCTAACAAGTTGTTTCTCTGAGAAAGTTTATTTAGGCAATTATTTTAAACTATTATTTGCATTAATCACATCTATAGTTCTGAATACTTTTCCATGTACAAAGCCTATGTTAACATATAAAGAGTCCACTTCCTAAGTAGTTTGAGAAGCAAAGTAGGCTTGTGTTGGGATGTGATCAAGAAGAGCTTCCCTGGTGGCTCAGTTGGTAAAGAATCTGCCTGCAGTGTGGGAGACCTGGGTTAGATCCCTCAGTTGGGAAGATCCCCTGAAGAAGGGAATAACTACCCATGTCAGTATTCTGGCCTAGAGAATTCCATGGACTCTATTTTCCATGGGGTCGCAAAGAATCAGACCTGACTATGTGATTCACTTTCAAGAACACATATACTAGAACTCTCTTAGTTTGGGAGATAACTTTTGCATCAAATTTTGGACTTTAATTTGGAAACAGTACTTTATAAGGAAAGGTATAACATGTTTAGATAAATGCCCTTATTAAAAATTGTGTTAATATTCATATTGTGAACACTCTAAAGTATCTCTCTTGACCACCATTAAGTACTAAATATGGCATTAAATATATATCACACACAATTCTAGTTGCTATTGATGCTAAAAAGCTTCAACAGTAAAAAAAAAAAAAAAGAAAAAAGAAAGATATCTCTGTCTTCAATAAGCTTCTATTATATTTGGGTAAGGTAAATAATAAATAAATAATAATTATGTATTATTTCAGAATAGTTAAATGCTATGAAGGAAAAAACGTAGCAAACGGGAGTTAAAGAATAAGAAGTAGCATTTTGTAAAGAACTGTCAAGGAAGGCTCTCAGTCAGAAAAAGTAAATGACGTGTGAAAACATATACGTAAATAGATGGAATGGGCTGTGTGAATATTTGAGGGAAAGGTATTCCAGTAGAGGGAAAAGCAAATCAAAGGTATTGAGATAGGAATATGTTAGTTGTGTTTGAGAAAGAATTAGAACAATAGTGTGGCTAGAATGAAATCATAGAAGACAAGAGTGATGAGAGATGGGGTCAGAAAAACAGCAGGATAAAATGGCTGGATAATAGAGGGCTTGTAGGCCAGAGGAGAATGTTTGGATTTGACTCTTGGTGAAGCAAGAAATCAACGAAGGTAAATCAGAAGTGATTTGAGGATTACTAGCAATCTATTTTGTTGAGAATAGACTATAAAGTAGATGGAGATAAAAGCATGGATGTTGGCTAGAAAGTTATTGGAAAATTTCCAGTCAAGAGTCCATGACTTATGCCAAGGAGCATAGTTAGAAGTAGTAATTAGTTTCTGTATAGATTTTAAAAGCAGCATCAAAAGAATTTCTGATTATTTGGGTGTCAGTTGTGAAGCAAAGGAATGAATGATGATTCCAACGTATAGAATCTACTCGTTCAACTCTCATTTGTTAGGCAATGAGTGAGTGAACATATACACTAACTTGGGTGACAAAAGCAATGGTTTAGAGAATATGACATACGGACTACATAGGATGGAGGGGACTGTCACATGAAGCAATTTATGTTTTTGTCAGGAAGAAAGCATTAGGAAAGTTACTGGCCATCCTAATTTATTAATAAAATTATATGGTATTGTGCACTTATCCCTTCAGCAAATAGCACCGAGTTTCTGAGTGCATGCTCAGTCATGTCCAGCTCTGTGCAACCCCATGGACTGTATCCCATCCGGCTCCCCAGGTTCATGGGATTTTGCAAGCAAGAGTACTGAAATGGGTGGCCATTTCCTCTTCAGAGGTTCTTCCCAACCCAGGGGTCAAGCCTGCATCTCCTGCACTGGCAGGCAGATTCCTTATCACTAGCGCCCTCTGGGAAGCCCAAATAGCACTGAAGCTTAAGAAGTTTTGGTGGCTAGAATCCTTATTTGGGCAGTCCTTGTGGTAGTCACAGATACAGAGATCAATCTGAGGTTGTTTTAAAAATGGCTCAGAAAAGTAACAGTTTCAAAGTCCGTATTTATAGTATTCAGTGGCACCAGTTTACACCAGCCTTACACACCTGATGCTCTATTTCCTCTTCCCAGGGCCTTGGGTCTTGAAGGAAGTTTTCAGTAGCTGACCATAGTTCCACTTCTAATTCAGTGGGTGTTACCATCTATCACAATGTTAGAGGCGTGTCATGGGTGCTCATTAGACTTCAGGTAAATTGAAATAACTGTCTTGTTCTTCTAAGAATTATGGCATCAGAAAAATATATTAATATTTAGTAGAAAAAAATCGTTAAATAAGCAGTTTCATTAAATTTTTTCTTCACATACGCTTCTACATTTCTTCTGGCAATATTTACCACACAGTTTCTTCATTGATTATTAACATAGAATCATTGTCTAGTTCATTATTGTAGTGATCTATTTATATAATCACCTAATTGAGCGAGATGTTTTTTTTGAAGAAAACATCTAATGTTGGAATCCTGGTTTTGCCATAGTAAGAACATGGGCAAGGAACAAACCTTGAATTAGCATAGATCCCTCCACAAAATTAAGAGCGATTTGCAAGGCTTATTTTAAAGGGCTCTGGTATAAGAATAAAGCCATAGGAGTATCTAATATACTGGAGGGAAAAGCAAGGGAGTGTTGTCTTCTTAAGGTAAATTTATGTATTAGTTTCATAGCTCTGTAGTTACACTGAGTATTACCAATTCAGGAGCATTCTATAGAGAAGCTGAAGGTCAAGAAAAAGAGAGGAGCTCAGCTTCCTATCCCCTTTACCATATTGTGTTTTCTCCAAGTATGTGGCTGAATCTTAGGGCATAGTCCAAAAAAAAAAAACAAAAAACTGTAATACCAGACTATAGAACATTCCCTTATATACAGAATGCCTAAAGATTGTTATTCTGGACATTTATTTTGGGGAGATAAAGGTCTGTAAGTTCAGTTGAAGTATTGATTTTGTTAAAAGGAGGAAAAACAATCCACTGGTAGGAAACCTTGGATGAGCATTTCTATATATTAAGGCTTCATCATTACAGATCTATTCTTAGCCATATGCTTAGAAACAGTGCATTAGAAATAGAAAAGCTGGAGAAGGAAAAAATGATTTGATCATGACATCACGATAGGATGTGCAAACAAGCAACATTTGCGCATTTAGCACAAATATTTAAGGCATATGTCCTTGAGACCTTACTTATTCCAGCATAGTCTTCTCAGGTTCACAGCCAGAATATCACTGAAATACAATCCTGACAGATATTGCTAAGCAGTTGTCACACTGAGCCAAGCAAGGACAGAGTTCAAAGATGGAAATGCCCTTATTATCTGCATGAAAATGGAAAAAGTTAAAAAAAAAAAAAAACATGACCAATATGTAACTTCATTAAAATTTTATTTTATTTACTCAAACAAGATTTCCTGACACTTCTGAAAAACTAAAAGTGAAGCTCACACTGAAAATAAGAGCATTGGGTATAAAGTTCTGAAGTTAGAGTTAAAAAGTGAGAGTAGTGACTGGTAGAAAACCTATAGTAAAGATATAGAAAACTTACCTAAGTTCAAGGTACACTCAGCATTTTAACACTTACTAGTTTGTCTAAAAATAAGTTTTGAGTCTGCCCAGGTTGTGGTAACAAAAAAACATGAACGGGGTGGCTTAAAGAATAGATATTTATTTCTTACAGTTCTGGAGGCTGGAATGTCCAAGATTAAGATGTTGATTGATTGACTTGGTTCCTGGTGATAGCTCTTTTCCTGTATTGCAGATGGTAGTTCGCCTCTCGTAGTAGCCTCACGTGATAGAAGCAGCAGTCTCTCTGTTCTCGTCTTTGTTGTTCAATTGATAAGTCCTGTCCAGCTATTTGTGACTCTATGGACTGTAGCATGTCAGGCTTCCTTGTCTTTGACCATCTCTTGGAGTTTGCTCAAACTCATGTTTATTGAGTTGATGATGCCATCCAATGATCTCAGTCTTTGTCACCATCAACCTCTTCTCCTCCTGCTCTCAATCTTTCCCAACATCAGGGTCTTTTCCAGTGAATTGCCTCTTTGCATCATGTAGCCAAAGTATTGGAGCTTCAGCTTCAACAGTAATCCTTTCAGTGAATATTCAGAGTTGATTTCCTTTAGGATTGACTGATTTGATCTCCCTGCTATTCAAGGGACTTTCAAGAGTCTTCTCCAGCACCATAGTTCAAAAGTATCATTTCTTTGGCACTCAGCCTTCTTTATGGTCTTCTCTCACACCTGTACATGACTACTGGAAAAACCATACTTTTAACTATTCAGACCTTTGTCAACAAACTGATGTCTCTGCTTTTTAATATGCTGTCTAGCTTTTTCATAGTGTTCCTTCCAAGGAACAAATGTCTTTTATTTCCATGGCTGCAGTCACCAACTTCAGTGATTTTGGAGCCCAAGAAAATAAAATCTGTCACTATTTCCACTTTTCCCCATCTATTTTCCATGAAGTGATGAGACTGGATTGTAAGGACACTGATTGAACCCTGAGGAACACCCGTGAGCGCATCTAAGACTAATTACCTCACAAAGGCCTCATCTCTAAGTATCATCATGTGAAGGGTGGGTGGGACTTCAATATATGAATTTGTGAGCATACAAATATCTAGTCAATAATACTTGGTAATTACCATACATATGAATTATTAAGGAAATAACAGTTCATCGTGTGTGCTCTAGACTGAATTTTCATATCCTACAAACACAAAAAAGAGATAGTATGAAATGCTGCTCTTCAAAATTCTGCATACTCAAGTAACAACAACAGAATACCAAGCATATTACTCTTATTGAAAATACTTTGCATAAGTTTGTTTATAGCAACTGGAAAAATACATAAAGTGGATCTATGCCATAACCCTACAAATACTAAATATAATTTAAATTAAAAACATATTAATGATCAATCTCCTTCTGAATTTTTCTATTGTTTTAAGCAGACAAAATATTCTAACTATGCATCTATGAAGCTGGAAAAGTTTGAATATAAGCCATGGTTAGGATTTTGCCCTGGGCTGGAGCTCCTATGAGACACCAACTCTACAAACATCCTTACCAGAGAGCTGCATGCGACAAAACAAGGAAGGGCATTCTCACTCGTTTCTACCAGGGAACGTCCAGGGCCAATGTATTCAAAGGGTAATGGCACACTTCTGCCTGTAATAACCTTTCAACTTTTTATGTATTGCCTTATTTAGCTTTGTAAATACATTTTCATCTGATGGTCCTGTGTTTTCACCATAATTCAGCTCAAATATCAAGCCTTATGAAATCTCCGCAAATCTTTGAAGCAGAAGAAGTCATGTAGTGGTCAGTTTTTACAGGGCATATGCACTAAGGCACTTACTTTTGTATATTTAACACTTGTCTTACTCACTAGACCACAAGTCCCCTCAAGGCAGGGGATATAGCTTACCCAGCTTGGAGCACACTGTCCAGTGCCATTCACAGTGCAGAGTAGGTCCCAAATGAATCACTGTTGAACAATAAAGGGTATGAATAAATGTATAAACACAAAGCATTTCAACTCAAACAAACTTTACCATTTTTTTCTACCAGTAACTTAGCTTTTAAAGTATAAAAATAAATCACAAGATGATCATTATCATTCTCATAAATAAGGTAGAGATTATTAAAGATAAATGTTTAAAAGTCATTTGGAAAACAACCAATGCTAAATTCTTTTAGAGATGAACCTAACTATAGGCAAATTTTAACTTAACTGGAATATGAATTGTAAACTTAATCTTATGTGGTAAACTTCACTAGTTTTATGTTGACATTACTACATAGAAAACTATTAACACTGAACCTCTGACAAATTCCATATGAAAAATAAAAGTAAAAAATAATAGTTTCCCTACAAGAGTAAAAACACTCTTAATAAAGTGTTTTCCAAAGCAAAACAAAGAAATATAAACTTTACAATAAAGAGTTCATGAGTAAAGTCAGCATGAGCTTAAAGGATAGAATGTAATGAACATTTGATAAAGGTTTGATAAAGATTCAAAGCTTATGTTGATTATGAGAATGAAGGCTTAAAGTTCCCATTATTGAACATTTTTCTGTAGCTTTCTTCAGCAGATATTAAGCTTGTAAAGAGCAAACTCTTTCAGGAATCAAGTCTTTAAGAGAAGCAATAATAGCATTTGGAAAATTTATTAAAATACAAAAGGATCAAAAGTCTTTAAAGACTTAATCTATGTGGTGATCTTGCATTCTCTTTGTACAACTAAATTGAGTCCAAAGTATTAAACTAAAACTGTGGAACTGTAATTACACAACTAACTAGCCACCTGCAGTTCAGATAGTGTCAAATGAATTGGGTCAGATTGGAATGAAGTCAAATACTTAAATGATGGACAGAATAGTTCCTTGGCCCTGTAATTGCGCTGTTAGTATGACTCTGAACTAGCTGACACCTTGAATAGCAGAATCTTCAGGGTTTCACACATTTGCTCTTGTGTTATCACTTAAATATCATTAAAAATATACATGATGAGAGTGCTTAATTTGCCAGAAATTTATTCAAGATATTAAAGTCAAATGGATAATTCCTATTTTTCCTATACAGTGTATTGAATGTAACAACAGTTACAAACACTGTATCGCAGTATACTTTCTCAAATGGTTTTTTGTAAAGTATCTCATTTACTCTTGCCCAGCAATAGCTGAGGATATTGAGTCTGACAACTTGACTTTTCAAGATCCTTTAGCTAATAAATGGTAGAATCAGGATAAAATTCAAATTTTCTGAATTCAAATTCCTAGGTTCTTAAAGGATATTGCTAGTAACAATATGCCTATTATGCACACATACACACACACACACACACACACACACACACGGACCAACAAAATCTAGCGATACATCTTAGGAACTGGAATTATAAGCCACTGGCTGTAGTATTAGGATAATAGTTTTCATAGTATAGGCTTAACATGTGTTTCGGATATTTTCTTTTTAGTAAGTATATCAGAAAATAAAAGTTGAAAATTAAAAAAAAGAAATACTTGTTTAATATGGAAATTCTTAAACAGATTAAAGGGGGCATTAAAAATCACAGAGAAGCAGGCAACATTTCTGGCAATTGAGATGTCACTACTGCCTAAAACTTTACGTATTTTGACCTATTGCGTAGACATAACTTTCATGGATCCAGACTTACACTGATAGGTTTAGTAAACATGTACAATTTGCTAGTTCTTCTATATATGTAAATTGTACCTTTTCAATAGGTGCCAGTTTTGGGGCAGACAAAATAGGGCCCCCCCTATCAAATCCAATAATGTAATTCAAATGA
Source organism: Oryx dammah (assembly GCF_014754425.2). NCBI lineage: Eukaryota > Metazoa > Chordata > Mammalia > Artiodactyla > Bovidae > Oryx > Oryx dammah. The sequence continues at coordinate 63,142,804 of NW_024070212.1, read as the reverse complement.
AATTTCTTGCTGACAGTATGAACCTGTAGAGCACAGTAGCTGGTGACAATAACTGAATGCAGAGTTTATAAAGCATCTCATGGTCTCAGCTAGACTTCTTAGCCCTTTATAGAGAAGACCAAGCAAGAGATTATTTATGGTTTACTGTGATATGAAAAAGAAGTTTTATTTGGTGTCAAGTAGTATATGCAACACCAGAAATGAGTTTATCACAAAGCAGCTTGGGAAATTTCCTTATTCATAAGTCAGGATAGCAGCTCACTGCTCCTTGTAGCATACTGGAATTTTTAAGTCAATGAAAAGAACGCACCCACACTTAAAAAGTTCTGTACTTTGTAGGAGTTCATGCTTTCAGAAAACATGTATCCAATCTTGATGTTGCAACTGAATTAGACTCTATCCTGGGAGAACCAAATCTTAGTTTTTGCTGTTGCTTTAATTTTTTTTCTTTGAACTTAAAAATTAATTTTTAACATGCTGCAACATATTTAAGGTCATACAACATGTGTTGCAGACATATGAACCAATTTTATACACAATGAGATTAAATAAGTTTTGAGAGAATCTCAGTGAGCACACACTTATAGAGATTGAGTGAGATGGCATTTGGTTCTATTTGTGTAAATGAAGTGAAGTGAAGTGAAGTTGCTCAGTTGTGTCCGACTCTTGGTGACCCCATGGACTGCAGCCTAGGCTACAGTCTGTTCATGGAATTTTCCAGGCAAGAGTACTGGAGTGGGCTACCATTTCCTTCTCCAGGGGATCTTCCCAAGCCAGGGATCAAATCCAGGTCTCCAGCATTGCAGGCAGACTCTTTACCATCTGAGCCACCAGGGAAGCCCTTTGTGTAAATGGTTGAACGTAAATAAGAGAAGAGTTTCATCAGGAATGTGAGAATCCACCAAAGACCACAGTTATGTTTCTTGACTATAAATATTTTAACTTATTGAGAAATAGCAATGTAACAAACATGAACAAGGAATATTGCCTCAGATTGCCTTAAACTTAGAAGACTACTTCGAATAATAAGCAAATGCAAAATACTTTTACACAAGACAATGTAAATGAATGTGTCTGGAGAAGTACTTGATCTTCTGCAGAAGCTGTCAAATTTATTACAGGGAGCATTATGGGATAAAATAAGAAATATTAGTATGGGGTCTTATGAGCTAGACACAAGGTAGATCAACCTGCTAAAGCTATCCACATAATCAAAGGAGGATGTAGAGAAAAAGAAGAAACCAACAGGACCTGAGAGCGGCTGAGACATAGAAAGGAAAATTCGACAGTGTTCTGGAGCAGTTTTAGAGTGTAAGAGTTGAAAAGTAAATAAAGAAACTTCTGGTTTTAACAGACATGTAGTAAGGAATGGAGGTTAGTTGATAGCTATTGATTTTTTTTCCATTCAAACAGTAGGCCTTCTTGACAATTAGGATTAAAAATATAATCTATAGAAATTGGTCTTCCATGTTTTGGTTTCAAGAGTTTTGTGACTCAGGAAGGTAACCTGAGTTGATGCAGTCTTCATTTCTAAAATAATATTTATAGCACTATCAGTAATAACAGATATCTATACCTTTCAATCTGTATAACTGTATCTAGGTCTATATCACTGTTTAAACACAAATTTAGACACAGGTTTAAATATACCAAACACCAAGAACAATAGTAGACATTTTACATTTTAATCTTATTGTTATGATAATCCTATGAAGCAGAAACTATTATTACCATTGTTAAACACATGAGGAAAAAGACTTCAGTTACTCAACATAGACCAAATCACAAAGTAGAATCTGAGATCTTAACCAGTTATCTATGTTTTCTGAGAATATCTCTTTTTATAAAGTTTAGAGGAAAATCTGACTGCCAGGGCAGGAGACGTAGATGTGGGTTTGATCCCTGGGTTGGGAAGATCTCCTGGAGAAGGAAAGGGCAACCCACTCCAGTATTCTTGCCTGGGAAATCCCGTGGACCAGGGAGCCTGGTGGACTACAGTCCATGTAGTTGCAAAGAGTCAGACAGGACTTTGCGACTGAGCACACATTCATTATAAAGTTACAATACATAGTAAAATGGGGATTCTATGGAAGAGACTCATAGGGCAAATAGAAGGACATACATATAAAAGCACAGATTTTAGAGCAAGGCTGCTTGGAGTTGAAATAAGTAAGTTGGAGACTTACTCTGCCAACTGTGCAACTTTTGACTATCATTTCACCTCATTCATCCAGCTGTTTCATCTACAAAATGGGGCTAATGACACCATGTACCTCCTAGGCTTGTTTTGAGAACTAATTAAATATTTACAAATTTATCATAAAACATTTAAAGTAGTGCCAGGCATAAAGTATTATGTAGGTAATTATTGTTATTTCAAATGACTCACTGTATTTTTTGTCTTCTCTAAAAGAAATAGCACTAAGCATAAATGAAATGTGAACATTGTCTGGGTCCTCTAGCTTCTACCTAAAAGTCCTATGAATAATATAAGCTATATACCCTTGGAGTGAGTATATTTCTTCTGGTTGCTAGTCTGACTAGTATCTCTGCTGTGTGGCTTATGCCTGCCATCTTGACAAAGACAGATCACAGGAAAACGTTTAGATAATGTATTCAAGTATTACTCTTTTCCTGCCCTACTCCCCACCCCACCAGCCATGCAATCTAATTCACTATCAAACAGCTTTTGAGCATCCTGATATTATCATGAATTCCATATACATTTTCAGCCCAACAAAGTCTTTTGATGCACATTTAACTACAGCTGTTAAATCTGACTCTGGATTCCTTTAAACATCTGGATAGCTTGAGGAATCCAGTTCTTAGGAAGACAACGGTGATCCAAATTCCATTAAATCAAATCTTCAGATTACTATCATATTTCTATCATATATATATATCAGGTGTGCTAAACATACCCTGATTTACAATGTACTGCCTCTATCATAGGGCTTCCCAATATCTCAGTGGGCAAATAATCTGCCTGCAATGTAGGAGACTCAGGAGACATGGTTCAATTTCTGGGTCAGGAAGATGCCCTGGGGGAGAGCAAGACAATCCATTCCAGTATTCTTGCCTGAAGAATCTTAATGATAGAGGAGGCTGGTATCCTATAGTCCATAGAGTCGCAAAGAGTCAAACATGACTGAAGCGACTTAGCATATCTAAGCGACTTAGGTATGCCTGCACACGTTCATAGTAAAGCTCACTAATAAGTTTCCCTCATTGCTTTCAGAGAACTTCTTGGGGTATATTATGGTCTTCTTATTTGGACCTAATCATGAGCATTATTTATATTATTTTAATATTTTATTAGTCATCCTCAATGGATTTCCAAGTTTGTAATGCAATAAAATGCTTTATTGACCATCTTCAATGTATTCCCAAGTTGTACTTCACCAAAATGGTTTCTGTATGCCTTACTGAGCAGAGAACTTGAGTGACTTGCATCTTAGTATTCCATTATGCATTTGGTCTGTTCTATTGTAATGACATCCCAGAGACTCAGAAAAAAAAAATGGAATATAAAATTAATTTCTTTCCTTAGCCTCTTTAATGCTACTATATGCCCTACCTCTCTGCCCTTTCTCCCTTTTTGGTGATCTTTATTTAGTCAGCAAAATTGTTCAGAATGTGTTACATATTGCACCAGGAAAGACTGAGGGCAGGAGGAAAGGGGACAATAGAGGATGAGATAGTAGGATGGCATTGTCAACTCAATGGACATGAGTTTGAGTAAACTCTGGGAGATAGTGAAGGACAGAGAAGCCTGGCAAGCTGCAGTCCATGGGGTTGCAAAGAGTTGGACATGACTGAGTGACTCAAAAACAGCAACAATCAGGAATCAAAAAGAAAAAAAGAAAAAGAGAAAAGGGTTTGTATCCTCTGCTGTTGAAGTTTAGTTCAGTTCATTTGCTCAGTTGTGTCCGACTCCTTGCTACCCTGTGGATAGCAGCATGCCAGGCTTCCCTGTCCATCACAAACTCCCAAAGATTGATCAAACTCATGTCCATTGTGTTGGTGATGCCATCCAACCATCTCATCCTCTGTTGTACCCTTTTCCTCCTGCCTTCAATCTTTCCCAGCATCAGGGTCTTTTCCAATGAGTTAGTTCTTTGCATCAAGTGGCAAAAATATTGGAGTTTCAGCTTCAGCATCAGTCCTTCCAATGAATATTCAGGACTGATTCCTTTAGGATGGACTGGTTGGATCTCCTTGCAGTCTAAGGACTCTTAAGAGTCTTCTCCAACACCACAGTTCAAAAGCATCAATTGTTCAGCACTCAGCTTTCTTTATAGTCCAACTCTCACATCCATACATGTATCCATACATCCATACAACTCTCACATCCAAAATCACTGCAGAAGGTAACTGTAGCCATGAAATTAAAAGACGCTTGTTCTTTGGAAGAAAAATTATGACCAACCTAGACAGAATATTAAAAAGCAGAAACATTACTTTGCCAGCAAAGGCCCATCTAGGCAAAGCTATGGTTTTTCCAGTAGTCATTTATGGATGTGAGAGTTGGACTATAAAGAAAGCTGTTGGAATACTTAAAATCTATTTGGGTAGCTGAAAAGATGAATACAAAACAAAAAGTAACTTTAAATAATAACCTGGTGGAAAAAATTTAGGCAATCTTTTTTTTGTGCATGTGCCAAAATTTTACTACAACCTGGTTTCAGGAGAAAAGACTTTTAACAGTTTAAAAATTAGATTTACTTTAATGAGGGAAATGGTATAGAAAAGAGTCATGATTAGATAATCTTTGGTGTATTATATAAAAGAAAAAAGAACCTAGTTAAGTATCATTGCACAATACTTCAAGATTGGTCATTAGGCCCCTTCCAAGTTTAACAGTCCACTGAAGGAGTGGATAGTTGAGTTCTCAGAAATGGTCTTATTCTCATTAAAATTTATTTGAACATTAATTAAACTTTTTATCAAGGATAATAATAATTTTTTCCAAAAAAAGATTTTCAAAATACAATTTAAACAAAGTTTCTATCCTCATCCAGACTTGAGTTAATTTTTCTCTTTTCATGTAAGTTTGTGACAAGTAGAATTGAAGGTCTGAATAAGGGATTACTAATTGCCTATTATAAGGAAAGAGATGGAGGTCAATAAATCTCAGTCAAAAATGACTGCTGAGACAAAAAGATTTTGTCAGCAGTGGAAAAGGAATATCTGCCATAGTTTGAATCCTTGATAAACTGAAATGAATAAGCCAGTTACTGATCAAACCAGCCTGAAAGTTCTGGATTGACTGAATTCTATGGACTGAGACACTAAGAACTGAAAGTGGGTTCTGTAACAATCCAGTTTTGATGTGCGGCACCATAAGGATTGAGTCCATTCAAACACAGATGAGTTCTTTCTCTTCTGGCATGGTTAAAGGACTTGGAAAGAAAACCAGAATCTGTCTGAGTATATAAAGAGGAGTGTTAAAAACATATATTTGTAAAACTCTAAAGTGAGAAGGATACCCAGGTGGCTGAGTGGTAAAGAATCCTCCTGTTAATGCAGGAGATGCAGTAGGTGTAGGTTCGATCCCTGGTTGGAAAGATCTTCTAGAGTGGGAAATGGCACCCACTCCAGTATTCCTGCCTGGAAAATTCCATGGACAGAGGAGCCTGGCAGGCTACAGTCCGTGGGGTCTCAGAGTCAGACATGACTGAGCATGGCACAGTGAAAGTCAGAAGTGTGTATGTGAGAAATCTTTCTTTCCTTCTTTTTTCTCTTTGTTTCTTTCAGGAAATAAAGTTCATATTTTATGGCAAGGCAAGAAAAATTTAAACATAAAAATTTTTCTCTGTCCATTAGGCTCTGCTCTCCCTCCACTGTGTAATATGTATCTGCATTAGGCAGATGGGAGACCAAACCTCCCCGATTGACAGGAATACCTGCTCAACCATAAACAGTAATATTCTCCCAGAATCAATGAGACAGTTCCTTAAAAGATCACATGATCCACCACAATGCTGCTTAGATATGGATGATATTAGACTGTCAATAATACGTCATTTGAGGTACAGCAGTCTCTTTCAAAAAAATTACTTAAACTGTGTCTTGACTTCTAACGAGTGACACAATTTTCAGAGCTTTCTCAGATGCTCCTCCCAAGTTATAATCTTCAAATTTGTCTCAAATAAAATTTTCCAATTCTTTCTTAGATTGAATGATTAATTTTTTGTTGACACTTTGGAACCATAGACCACTGAGGTGGAGGTCACTTCCTTAAAAAATGAGTGACCACAGTTGAGTGAAGTGATCATATGAGTGATCTGAGCTTAGGAAGGGAGATTTACTAAAATATGAAGTTAAGTGCCACTTAATAGAAGGATGAATATTAGGAAAATAGAAGAGAATTAAGGTGGAGGGCTATAATGGAAATGATAAGTTAATTCCATCTCCTGCTTTAAAAAATTGCTGAAAGCAGACACATACATGTTTCTAGTTATAAGACTAAGATTTTAAGAACTTTATAAAGTATCTTGACCTTTGTAACTTCATATGTGTTATTATCTGTTTGATTTTTGGTACTGATTAGCAGTAAAAGCTTTGGCAGACAGCATTAACTGGAGATAATAATACTGAAAGTTAAAATATTATTGAATAGTTTTGCCTTTCAGGCGGTATCTAATTTAATCTTGAAAACTACCTTAATAAGTATATACTATTTCTAGAAGATGGAGAAGGAAATGGCAACCCACTCCAGTATTCTTGCCTGGAGAATCCCATGGACAGAGGAGCCTGGCAGGCTACGTTCCATGGGGTCTCAAGAGTTGGACACAATTGAGCAACTAAACCATCACCACCACATTTCTAGAAGAAATCCATGTGATTATGGAAAGTTAAGTAACACTTAAAGTCACTGAGAGTGTCTGACCTTGATGCAAACAGAGCTTTTTTTTTTTTTTTAACTCAAAAATGTAAGCTGTTAGCACTGTGCCAACTGTGTGAACTTTGGATCCTGATCTTGAATTCTATCCCTGCCACTTTGCAGTTTAGTAATTATATATAAATTATTTATGTTCTCTGAACTATAATTCCTTTTATGAAATGTACCTAATTTGAGGCCTCACTCATTCAAAGCACCTGAGTCTATTCTGGGCCTTTGGTACCATTAGCTTTTCTTTCTTTTTTTTTTTTTTAATTTTTATTTTTACTTTATTTTACTTTACAATACTGTATTGGTTTTGCCATACATTGACATTCTTTCTAAAATTCTTATCACTGGGAGGAGCAAAGAAGAGAAGAGCTGGAGAGGTATTTCCACTACTTTGAAGCCAGGTTTAAGGGTGGAATCAAAAGGGATACAAAGTGTGTAGACTCATTAGGAAAAGAGAAAGAAAGCTGATAAAGAGCATGGGCAGGAAAAGTGGCTCTGAGACTAAACAGGGAACAGCAAATGGGTGTCCCTGCAAATGCAAGTGATGTCATGACTGCCCTTCATCTTCTTTTCCTTTGTGCTATTTCCTGGAGCAATCTACAACCCTTCAGAAGCTTGTGGAGAGGATTATTGTGAGGCTTTATTATAAATTGGTAAGAGGTAGTCAAGATTTTTCTATTGCCCTTTGGTACTCAGAGTAGAGTCAGTTAGTTCAGTCGCTCAGTCATGTCCAACTCTTTGTGACCCCATGGACTGCAAACTCAGAGTAGAAACTCCCTATAAAAAGTATTATAACTCTGTAGGAGTTTCCATGGTAATGATTGATATATTATTATTAGAGGATACGGAAGAAAAGTCTAATGTTCCATCAGGGAAGAAAACTGAAGAAATCTCAATCAAGCCACTACAATTAACTTTCTTCCTTTCCCCTCCCCCCCCCCCGGGGAATATATAGTAGGTGCTCATTAAATGTTTATCAAATTGAGTTGAAAATAAAATAATGTTGTGGCTATATTTGCTTTTTCAATAATCCATAGAGATAATTGAATTGATGACAGGAATCATCCTTGTAGAAAGCTCTTTTGAATATAATAATGTGTTGTATAAGTGAGAGTGGCAGTTGACAAATTATTTAATCCATCATTTTTTTAGACTACTAAGCACGATGCTGTGATCACTCACCTAAAACCAGACATCCTGGAATGTGAAGTCAGGTGGGCCTTAGAAAGCATCACTACAAACAAAGCTAGTGGAGGTGATGGAATTCCAGTTGAGCTATTTTAAATCCTGAAAGATGATGCTGTGGAAGTGCTGCACTCAATATGCCAGCAAATTTGGAAAACTCAGCAGTAGCCACAGGACTGGAAAAGATTAGTTTTCATTCCAATCCCAAAGAAAGGCAATGCCAAAGAATGCTCAAACTACTGCACAATTGCACTCATGTCACACACTAGTACAGTAATGATTAAAATTCTCCAAGCCAGGCTTCGGCAATACATCAATCGTGAACTTCTTGATGTTCAAGCTGGTGTTAGAAAAGGCAGAGCAACCAGAGATCAAATTGCCAACATCTGTGGGATCATTGAAAAGCAAGAGAATTCCAGAAAAACATCCATTTCTGCTTTATCGACTATGCCAACAAAGGCCCGTCTAGTCAAGGCTATGGTTTTTCCAGTGGTCATGTATGGATGTGAGAGTTGGACTGAAAGCTGAGCACTGAAGAATAGATGCCTTTGAACTGTGGTGTTGGAGAAGACTCTTGTGAGTCCCTTTGACTGCTAGGCGATCCAACCTGTCCATCCTAAAGGAGATCAGTCCTGGGGGGTTCTTTGGAAGGATTGATGTTGAAGCTGAAACTCCAACACTTTGGCCACCTGATGTGAAGAGCTGACTCATTGAACAAGACCCTCATGCTGGGAAAGATTGAGGGCAGGAGAAGAAGGGGATGACAGAGGATGAGATGATTGGATGGCATCACTGATTCAATGGACATGAGTTTGGGTGGACTCCAAAAGTTGGTGAAGGACAGGGAGGCCTGGTGTACTGCGGTTCATGGGGTTGCAAAGAGCTGGACATGACTGAGCGACTGAACTGAATTGAACTGAACTGAAGCATATCTAAATACTGGGGATATAAAGATTAACAAAGTCTTAGTTCTAAAATAAATAAAACTTATGGAGAAGATAGTGCCAGGAAAAAGATTGTCTTGGAAATGGGCAAGCAGTTATCAAAAGGAAATTGTCTTGGAAATGGCAAATTAGATTCTTGGCTGTTCTTTCAAGTGATTTGGTGAATATTATTTAGTTGATGGTCTGGGGATAATCTGATTCTATAAGGCTGTGCACCTTTAATTATCTTTTAAACTAATGGGGCTATTTAACAACTTTATAGAGGTGGAGGTTATGTTACAGAAAACTGTCAACAATGTAAATGTTTCTTGTGCACAGAAATGCAAATGAATTTTTTCTGCATGTGTGGGTGCTCAGTTGCTTCAGTCATGTCCAACTCTTTGCGACCCTATGGATTGTCCCCCACCAGGCCCCTCTGTGCATAGGATTCTCCAGGCAAAAATACTGGTATGTGTTGCCATGCTCTCCTCCAGGGGATCTTCCCAGCCCAGAGATTGAACTCAGGGCTCTTATGTCTCTTGCACTGGCAGGCTGGTTCTTTACCATTAGTGCTGCCTGGGAAGCCTGAATTTTGTCTAGTAGTGAAAAAAAAAATCTCACACATTTTTCTTTGAACCAGTTTTACCATCTTTCATGTTTCCTCACTAATTCATGAGCTAAAAAAAAAATATTTGATGTGTTCATTTTATGTTTGATGAGAGTCATGATTTTACCATTTTGAAAATTTTACTTTCAGCAGTAAGTAGTTAGTGCTTCTTAAGTCCCTCGTATTAAGCTGGGAAATGTTATTTATGCTAACTCACTGAATATTTAAAACAGCTCTACAAAGTGGGAGACTTCCTTATAGAGTCCCTGCATACTGATGTTAAAGAAAAAAGAAATATCCAATGACATTTATTAAAGAACTCTAAGGCAGACTTTATTCAAGACCATAACAGTAAGTGTAGAGAGCATGGTGATGAGATTTTGCAGTGGGAAGAGAGAGACAGGGCCAAACTCCAAACACAACAAAGAAAAGTGGGTATTTGTGACCAAGGAGCAGGATGAGGTTCAGTGGCTGGAAAATAACTAAGAAACATCAGGGTAAGTGGAGATTCTGGCTAAACCAACCTAACACGATTCTTGCTGAAGGTGGGCCAGGGTGATCAGACATCATCTTGGGGGGTGATGGAGGATGAAGAAACCAGTGCCCAGATATCATGGGTAATCAGGTGTGGAAGATGGCTAAACTGAAGTAGTAAGACTGTTCCTAAAAGTGGACAAGGAAGACCTGGACATAAACACTCAAAATCAGGACCCAGCTGAGAGGAGAGTTCAGAAGAGACCGACTAGAGTCTGAAAAAAGAACGTGTCGCTGATGTTTCAAGAGGAAAAGGTAAGTTAGCAAATATTTGAAAAACAATGTGATGGGTTTTTTTAACAAATGTTTAAGAGCAGCATAAGTATCAAGTACCTTGGTATAGGTCCTAGAATTTATGGCTTATTAAACACATGAAATGCTTAAATATCTATATTTTAATATCAGTTCATAACGTGTCATCATAACCTATATTACATATATAATTTATTGTGCTCTATCTATATTCGACAAATAGATTCATTTTCTTATAATCTGTCTCCATATCTTTCAGAAAACTAATAATGAACATGTTTTGTAGCATGCTACCACATTGGATTTACACTGAACTTTTGCATTATGTACAATGTGCTTAGTCATTCAGTCATGTCTAACTCTTTGAGACCCCATGGACTGTAGTCTGCCAGGCTCCTCCATTCATGGGGATTCTCCAGGCAAGAACACTGGAGTGGGTTGCCATGCCCGTCTCCAGGGATTACATGTAATACTTGAATTTTTTTTTTTACTGCTAATCTCTGTAAAGTAAAATAATTATATCTTACAAAATTTGCTTACATTTTAAAATTTACATGACCAGTTATAGCAAATACAAACAAAAACAAAACAATAATGATTTGCTTTCAAAACAGCAATACAAGCAAAACACAATAAAGGATTAGTAATACCCAAGATGAGAGTTGGACTGTGAAGAAGGCTGAGCGCGGAAGGATTGATGCTTTTGAACTGTGGTGTCGGAGAAGACTTTTGAGAGTCCCTTGGACTGCAAGGACATCCAACCAGTCTATTCTGAAGGAGATCAACCCTGGGATTTCTTTGAAAGGAAGGATGCTAAAGCTGAAACTCCAGTACTTTGGCCACCTCATGTGAAGGGTTGACTCATTGGAAAAGACTCTGATGCTGGGAGGGATTGGGGGCAGGAGGAGAAGGGGACGACAGAGGATGAGATGGCTGGATGGCATCATGGACTCGATGGACGTGAGTCTGAGTAAACTCTAGGAGTTGGTGATGGACAGGGAGGCCTGGTGTGCTGCGATTCATGGGGTCGCAGAGTTGGACACGACTGAGCGACTGAACTGAACTGAACTGAACTGAAGAATGAAACCTCTTGGAATCTTGACACATTTGTGCAAACAAATAATCTCATTCTTTCCTCTATAGGAGGGAATCGCACACCATTGTCTCTCCCATTTTTGTTTCTTTCCTTGACTCTTTTACACATTCTTAGATTCTTTTCACATCAAAGCCATAGCTGTAAGCAAACAACTATTTCCCCCATCATTTAAAAATGGACACTAGAAGGACAAGGACACAGAGTCATCAAGCACTGTGAGCATCTATTCCTGTCCTATCCTTGAGAGCTAAAATTAGTGTGAGGTAGGGGCAAAGATGTCCAATTAGTATAAGGTAGGGGCAAAGATGTCCAACCCCAGATTTGGTGTTTCCTCATGATTTAACAGATATCAAATATAAGCTAATTTCTTCTACAACAAATAGCTCTTAGATTCTCCATTAACATGGAGGCTAGAGAGCATCTTGGGGAGCAGTAAAAGAATTTTAAAGTCATATGTACCTGAGGTTGAATTCTGCCTGGCTTTCTTAGTAACTGCCTCAATTTGGACATGTTTTCAAATACACTGGAGCCCAGTTCTTTAGCTGCAAAATATGTATGACAATTTGTCCTTCACGAGGATGTTGAGAAAATTAGAAGAGGTCTGTGCTGATTTTACAGAGAGTTGGTTCTTAATCATGGTAGCTAGTATAGACACAATGTAAAAATAAGGTACAATTTCTGACAGAAAGAGTTTCACTGAATTTTACTGATCAAGTACTTGTTGTCTGGTGTGGTATTTGGACCTCAGTAATTATAACATCTCCCAAGGTGGATGGGGAATAAATGTTAAAACTTTAACATGAGGTCTGAAGTGATAGTGGAAGGGAATAGCCAAAGATGATGTTGAAATCAAACGTGAAGCCAAATATGAGCCAAGCGACATGGAGGTGCCTTCTAAGAAGCTGGCATTTTATCTGGAGGGAAATGGGAAGCCAGTGAAGAATTTTAAACTAGAGGATGTTCATATGTGTCCTTCAAGAATATCAATCTTGGCACCAAGAAGGAAATAGAATCAGTAGCTGACTTCATGTTAAAATGACCATTTGTTCCAGAAGTTCCTTCTAAAAGTAAGAATGGTAATCTGAAGTATCATATAAGTTGGGGAAACAAATATCATTTGAGGAAGTTCTTAAATAACATCCATTTATGATTACCTCTTAAAGCATCAAGTTACACTGATGGATGCTGGTGGCTGCACTGGTTCAGTCGTTTTGTCAGATCTTTACTGTATTTCCAAAGGTGGAATTTTGAATTATGACGTTAAGGTGGCACAGTAGTAAAGAATCTACCTGTCAATGCAGGAGACACAAGAGATGTGCGTTCGATCCCTGCGTAGAGAATATCCCCTAAGAAAGAAATGACAATCCATGCCTGTATTCTTGACCGGAAAATCCCATGGACAAAGGAGACTGGTGAGCTACCACCCATGAGGTCGCAAATAGTAGGACATGACTGAGTGACCGAGCATATATATATATATTATTTATTTATTTATTTATTTATTTATTTTTAATTTTTACTTTACAATTCTGTATTGGTTTTGGCATAGATTGACATGAATCCATATATATTTTAATAACTATGTTTGTCCTTAGGTAGCAGAATCATGTTGTCATATTTGCCACCACAAGAGGGTGCCCTTTAACCCCAGATTCATTCTATTGGCTCTCAGGTTGGTGCCTTCATTGATCAGAAATGGCAGACCAGGTAGAAAAAGACAATGGGAAAATTTAGTTTCTTTCTCAAGAATTTGAAATGAAAACGTGAGTTAATTTTTCACTTAAAATGAGACAAAAAGAAATAAAAGAGACAGGTAAGCAAATACATGTAAATAAATTGCATTAATAAACAAAGTAGTCACATGCAAGCTCCCTGTCCTTGTTCTAACAAGTGTCATGTTCTCATGTTCTTGCTGCAAATGGTGACTGCAGCCATGAAATTAAAAGACACTTGCTCCTTGGAAGAAAAGCTGTAACAAACCGAGACAGCATATTTAAAAGCAGTGGCATTACTTTGCCGACAAAAGTCTCTGTAGTCAAAGCTATGGTTTTTCCAGTAGTCACATATGGATGTGAGAGTTGGACTATAAAGAAAGCTGAGTGCTGAACAACTGATGCTTTTGAACTGTGGTTTTGGAGAAGACTCTTGAGAGTCCCTTGGACTGCAAGGAGATCCAACCAGTTCATCCTAAAGGAGATCAGTCCTGAATATTCATTGGAAGGACTGATGCTGAAGCTGAAACTCCAATACTTTGGCCACCTGATGCAAAGAACTAACTCATTGGAAAAGACCCTGACGCTGGGAAAGATTGAAGGCAAGAGGAGAAGGGGACGACAGAGGATGAGATGGTTGGATTGCATCACCAACTCGATAGACATGAGATTGAGCAAGCTCCAGGAGTTGGTGATGGACAAGGAAGCCTGGTGTGCTGCAGTCCATGGGGTCACAAGAGTCAGAAACAACTGAGCGACAGAACTAACTAAATAACTAGAGCACATCTGTGTGCAAGTTCTTGCTGAGACCAAGGAAATGGTATTCAGATTTCTCTGTGTACATCTATGTATATATATCCTGTAAGTAAAACCTCCATTAAACAAGGCAACTGAATAAACTTCAGTGTGGGGTCATTCAAACCCAAGCTTAAATACCTTCAGAATTTCTATACTTTCTCCTTTATCATCTTTCTTTCATCTGTAGACCAGATTCATGGTTCTATATAATGTCCCCAGCTTGATTATTTGTTGGTATCATTTTCCAAACAGTTGAACTCTTGGACAATCACACTGCAAATGATTTATTGGTTTGTTGGATGAAGAAACTGAATGATATGATAACTAAGAGGATTAGACTACCCTACCAGAATCTCACTCAATCAAATTTAGTCCTCATAATTTCTAGATCCATATGATGTTAGCTTTTGAACTTTTTAAATATCTTTTTTAAAATAAATTATTTTTATTTTTTGAAGCTGTGACTCAACATTTGGAATCTTGGTTACCTGACCAGAGGTAGACCTTGCACTCCTGCTTTGGAAGCAGGGAGTCCTAATCTTTGGACTACCAGAGAAGCCCCTTGAGCTCTTGTTTTCCAAAAGATTCTTACAAAAGTCAAAGATATTTTAAGTTACTCAGTACCCATATCACTCACCTAGAGCCAGACATCCTGGAATGTGAAGTCAGGTGAGCCTTAGGAAGCATCACTATGAACAAAGCTAGTGGAGGTGATGAAATTCCAGTTGAGCTGTTTCAAATCCTGAAAGATGATGCTGTGAAAGTGCTACACTCAATATGCCAGCAAATTTGGAAAACTCAGCAGTGGCCACAGGACTGGAAAAGGTCAGTTTTCATTCCAATCCCAAAGAAAAGCAATGCCAAAGAATGCTCAAACTACCGCACAATTGCACTCATCTCACATGCTAGTAAGTAATGCTCAAAATTCTCCAAGCCAGGCTTCAGCAATACGTGAACAGTGAAATTCCAGACGTTCAAGCTGGTTTTAGAAAAGGCAGAGGAACCAGAGATCAAATTGCCAGCATCCACTGGATTATCGAAAAAGCAAGAGAGTTCCAGAAAAACATCTATTTCTGCTTTATCGACTATGCCAAAGCCTTTGACTGTGTGGATCACAATAAACTGTGGAAAATTCTGAAAGAGATGGGAATACCAGACCACCTGACCTGCCTCTTGAGAAATCTGTATGCAGGTCAGGAAGCAACAGTTAGAACTGGACATGGAACAACAGACTAGTTTCAAATAGGGAAAGGAGTACATCAAGGCTGTATATTGTCACCCTGCTTATTTAACTTATATGCAGAGTACATCATGAGAAATGCTAGGCTGGAGGAAGCACAAGCTGGAATCAAGATTATCAGGAGAAATATCACTAACCTCAGATATGCAGATGACACCACCCTTATGGCAGAAAATGAAGAAGAACTAAAGAGCCTCTTGAAAGTGAAAGAGGAGAGTGAAAAAGTTGGCTTAAAGCTCAACATTTAGAAAACTAAGATCATGGCATCTAGTCCAACCTCTTCATGGCAAACAGTTAAGGAAACAGTGGAAATGGTGGCTGACTTTATTTTATTTTTCATTTTTTAAAAATATAAAGTTATTTATTTTAATTGGAGGGAGGTTAATTACTTTACAATATTGTATTGGTTTTGCCATACATCATGAATCCACCACAGGTATACACGTGTTCCCCATCCTGAACCCCCCCTCCCACCTCCCTCCCCGTTCCATCCCTCTGGGTCATCCCAGTGCACCAGCCCCAAGCATCCAGTATCATGCATCAAACCTGGACTGGTGATTCGTTTCATATATCATTTTATACATGTTTCAATGAGGTACCATTTCACGCCAGTCAGAATGACTTTATTTTATTGGGCTCCAAATTCACTGCAGATGGTGATTGCAGCCATGAAATTAAAAGATGTTTACTCCTTGGAAAGAAAGTTATGACCAACCTAGACAGCATATTAAAAAGCAGAGACATTACTTTGTCAACAAAAGTCCATCTAGTACAGTCTATGGTTTTTCCACTGGTCATGTATGGATGTGAGAGTTGGACTATAAAGAAAACTGAGCGCATAAGAATTGATGCTTTTGAACTGTGGTGTTGGAGAAAACTCTTGAGAGTCCCTTGGACTGCAAGAAGATCCAATCAGTCCATCCTAAAGGAGATCCGTCCTGGGTGTTCATTGGAAGGACTGATGTTGAAGCTGAAACTCCAATACTTTGGCCCCCTGATGCAAAGAGCTGACTCATTGGACAAGACCCTGATGCTGGGAAAGATTGAGAACAGGAGAAGGGGATAACAGAGGATGAGATGGCTGGATGGCATCACCGACTCAGTGGACATGGGTTTGGGTGGACTCCGGGAGTTGGTGATGGACAGGGAGGCCTGGCGTGCTGCAGTTCATGGGGTTGCAAAGAGTCGGACACGACTGAGTGACTGAATTGAATTGAATTGAAGTACCCATAAAAAAGCTGTGGTACATATACACAATGGAGTATTACTCAGCCATTAAAAAGAATACATTTGAATCAGTTCTAATGAGATGGATGAAACTGAAGCCGATTATACACAGTGAAGTAAGCCAGAAAGAATAACACCAATACAGTATACTAACACATATATATGGAATTTAGAATGATGGTAATGATAACCCTGTATGAGAGACAGCAAAAGAGACACAGATGTATAGAACGGACTTTTGGACTCTGAGGGAGAGGGAGAGGGTGGGATGATTTGGGAGAATGGCACTGAAACATGTATACTATCATGTAAGAAATGAATCGCCAGTCTATGTTCTATACAGGATACAGAATGCTTGGGGCTGGTGCACGGGGATGATCCAGAGAGATGATATGGAGTGGGAGGTGGGAGGGGGGTTCAGGATTGGGAACTCATGTACACCCGTGGCAGATTCATGTCAATGTATGGCAAAACCAATACAGTATTGTAAAGTAAAATAAGTAAAAATTAAAATTAAAAAATAAAATAAAATAAAACTTCCACACATGAAAAGCTAAAGCAATTATGAAATTAAGGAGGTCAGTATGACCTTGTGCTCAGGCAGAATGGTACTGTAGCTATTTATTCTATCACCTTAGCCTCGAAACATTTAGGTTTTGTTAGAATACTTTAAGCATAAGGTTTTTCTTCTTAAAGCAGCTATCCCTTAGAAATCAGCTCCATGGGGCAGAGAAGCAAAAAGAAAACACTCGGCAGGGCAACTGGGACATTGTTTCATGTAAAATTGGGTGCTAAAGAGAACACCACTTCTTTTATGAAGTATTGCAGAGATAGTGCGCCATAATTAAAATACTGAAGGGATTATTTTACATTGATAATTGTCACTGCAATTAATACTTCAATAGATACTGCTTTTCAAGTAGTATCTCACCAAGCTGCAGTAGAATTCCAGGCCAGGGAGATACATGCTAGTAAGAAAGATCTTAACACTGATTATTAATCTTGTTTGTGCCTGCTTTGCATTAAGTAGATGAATACTCGCTCTCAATTTTCTTCCCTTCTGTTCTGCTAAACAGTGACCTCTGTAACCTGAAAGAAAATTAGTAGTGTGCAGGAAAAACATTTTTTAATGATCTGGAAAAAGGTTAACTACCTTAACAACTAGAAACTGTTCATTTCTTCCCAAAACCCTTTTTAAATTCCCTTTGCTGGTGTACCTATTTGTCAGATATTTACATCTCAAATGATTCCTTTTTTCTCTCAAAGAATTGACCCTTTCTTAGTTCAGACTTTAACAGAGCTTTCATTTATTTTATTATACAAGGTAAGATCCATGATACTTGCAATGTATGTTGATATTCTTTTCATGTTTATGTTAAGGATGAAAATACATTTAAAACTGTCTATAAAAAGGTATTTCCTCTCGTGTTTCACTTGAGAGAAAAGATACTCAATTGATACAAACAATTTATTATTTTTAAGTAGGAATCTTATAATTTTATTTTCTATATCCAATGGTTCATTTATACCTAATATATATTTTAAATCTTGATTGCAATGGGCCCTTTTATATTATTGGAGTCCCTAGTAGCAGCATTTTAAATACAATGAAATTTTAAAGCTCTTTATGTGTATTAATTGGAAAAGACTGATGCTGGGAGGGATTGGGGGCAGGAGAGGAAGGGGACGACAGAGGATGAGATGGCTGGATGGCATCACTGACTTGATGGACATGAATCTGAGTGAACTCCGGGAGTTGGTGATGGACAGGGAGGCCTGGTGTGCTGCGATTCATGGGGTAGCAAAGAGTTGGACACGACTGAGCGACTGAACTGAACTGAAATGAACTGAACTGAACAAATTGTACTCCCAGCAGTTTTACCAGTGAAGTACTTTGAACATTAAGTCTCTGTTTCCACAGGACAAATCAAGCTTTCTAGCTATTGGCTGCCAAAAAGTGAACATGATTTTTGGCTTAGAATTTATTGTAACTCCATTTTTTCCTTTGTTCTAAATTTCTATTTTTTCTCTTTTCAAGGGGTTGTTCTACAGAAAATTCTCTAACTAAACCAGGTCAGGTTTTTGGATGGAGATTATTCCTATAATATATCAAAAACAAGATTAAAGATTGAAACTGTTAGCTCTAACCTTTTGTGCTCTGCATAATACAAAACTAAAATTCTTTGGATTTGTAAAAATCCTGATGGTTGGTATTATGAAGGCAAAACTTCTGGAAAACTGACTGCATCTTTCAATTTGAACACCGTTTCTACCATAAATCAGTTAATCAATGTCATCAATATCAGTAATATTTCTTAAGTATCATCTTGAGCATAAATTAGGTTATGACATTGTATTAGGCATTAAGGATATATAGCTGTATTGAAATGAATTCCTTTTTCCTGAAGATTGGGGTTATTTTGGGGACACAATATATTGATGAAACATAAGTTTAAGGTTATGCATTATGCAGAACAGAAAATTCCTTCCATGAGAGTTCAAAGGTAGGTGAGTTTGAGGAGACAATTCTCCATGAGTTTAATGTGCTTCTGTGTAGGCAAAGACACTGATTTTCTTCATTACAGGTTATCTTTCTATGAATGTTTATATAGAAAGCAGGCTTGCTGCTGCTGCTAAGTCACTTCAGTGGTGTCTGACTCTGTGCAACCCCATAGACGGCAGCCCACCAGGCTCCCCCGTTCCTGGGATTCTCCAGGCAAGAACACCAGAGTGAGTTGCCATTTCCTTCTCCAGTGCATGAAAGTGAAAAGTGAAAGTGAAGTCGCTCAGTCGTGTCCGACTCTTAGCGACCCCATGAACTGCAGCCCACCAGGCTCCTCCATCCATGGAATTTTCCAGGAAAGAGTACTGGAGTGGGGTGCCATTAGACAGTTGTAATAATGTGTCCCTTAAAGCAAAGAGCAGGTTTGTGTGCTGCCTAGTATAATAAGGACAATCTTCCCCTAGACAAAGATTAGGCAGATTTGTTTACAATCCATTATGAAAGATTGAGGTCCCCAAAATATGGGGTTCCTCAGCTGTGATGCAAACCCATTGCATGCAAAGCATCCTCCTGGGCCACTTATACCATTCTGTACGACTTGAGCAGCAAAGGAACTGATACAATCATTTTTGCTCATGAATAACATTTTATTACCTGGAATTTAGGACTCTAACAAATCTCATATAACAAATGATGCGGGAAGTGGTATAGGTAAATGTGTAATTAACTTTTTTTTGTTGTGAGGTTGAACTGAACACATATAAAAGAAAGGGGATTGGAAATGGTGGGTAACTATGAAAAACGCTTGATTTTCTATTTAGTTTAGGTTATATGAGTACAATCCATAATGAAGAATATCTTACTTCTTCATTCAAAACTTTGTATAGATGGTAATTTTTCATCAGACTTCTTTGTTGTTGTGACTGTTTTTCAGTTCCTAAGTCGTGTCCAACTGTTTGCCATCCCATGAACTGCAGCAAGCCAGGGTCCTCTGTCCTTCACTGTCTCCCAGAGCTTGCTCAGATTCAAGTAAATTGAGTTGGTGATGTTATCTAACCATCTCATTCTCTCCCATCCCCTTCTCTTTTAGTCTTCAATCTTTCCAGCATCAAGGTCTTTTCCAGTCAGCTCTTTGCATTAGGTGGCCAAAGTATCAGAGCTTCAACTTCAGAATCAGTCCTTCCAATGAAGGATTGATTTCCTTTAGAATTGACTGATTTGATCTCCTTTCTGTCCAAAGGATTCTCAAGTGTCTTTTCCAGCACCACAATTCAAAAGCATCAATTCTTCAGCATTCAGCCTTCTTTATGGTCCAACTCTCAGATCCATACACTAACATTGGAAAAACCATAGCTTTGACTCTACAGACCTTTGTCAGCAAAGTGATGTGTCTGCTTTAGGTTTGTCATAGCTTTTCTTTCAAGATGCAAGTGTCTTTTAATTTCATGGCTGCAGTTACGGTCTGCAGTGATTTTGGAGCCCAAGAAAATAAAATCTGTCACTGCTTCCACTTTTCTCCCTTCTATTTGCCACAGACTTCTTATGGCAAGTTAGATTATTTTTCCATACATTTATTCTCCCATTAGATTTTTGGCTAGCTCTGTTAGATATCATCTTGTTTGGGTACAGAAATGTGTATAGCATAGCTTTGAAATTATGGCAGCCGGTACTGAGGAGAACTGCCTAATAAGAGATTTAATCATAGGAATGCTTATGTTCAATAAAAATTATCAAAAGACATTATCATAATGAAGAATTTCAGTGCTCTTCTAGTACAACACCTTATGAATTATGCGGAGCTATTTTTGAACTACAATGCAACATTAAATTAGGTTCTTTCATTAAAAAAAGCATAATCAGTTACTTTTCTCTGCTCGTTTCTAATTTCTAGAATGCTGCCTTGATTTTGTAAACCTACAGAAATAATGTCTTTTCTATACTCTCTTTTCCTGTTTTTAATGTCACCTTATATCAGTTTCACTTATTTTGCAGTGCTTGCTTATGAAAGCAACTGGCAGTGATAATGATCCTTCACAGTGGAACCCAGCAAATGCTATTGCCATTTCTCATAGGCCAGACTAGTCTTGCAAACAGGCTGCCACCACTTAGTGAAAATAAAAAGGGTAGAACAGAAAGAGGAGATCATGCGTATCTTAAAATAACAACAGCCATATGACAGTTTCAGGCTGTGTTTGGAGAATTTGCATATATCCCATTAAGTCTGCCTGAACTCCACTTTCAAAGTTTGATGTTGCCAGTCAATTTGCAGAGGTCAATAATATCTTTTTCTAAATGCATGTTTTCTTATAATTGTACTTCAATAACTGACAACTGGCCCTGACAAAAAGACAAGAAAGACAAGTGTTTGTTGCAGGAAAACATCAATATATGGCATTTTGTAGACAGGACTACTCTGGAAAGGCTCTGCTATTTTTGGACCATTAGCATCAAGTCAGGGTTTCAAATGATAAATTCAATTAGACTGGAGTTGACTAAGTGATCTAAAATAGTGTGCATTAGGGGCAATGTACAAGCATGGAGTTCATTAAATGGCAGTATCAATGTGATCACCTTTTAGTAACACAATCAATTTGTTGATCTTTGAATGGTACTGGTGGTCAGACTAAATTAATCTTAATGTGCATTGACCAAGTGATTTATAGTATCTAGATTTACAGTATCTCAGAATAAAGAAGGATAACTTTCAAGTACTCCTGAAGCAGAGAAATGAGTCTAAAATAGGCCAAGTAAGGTGAGAACACTTGCCTTTT
The DNA here is from genome assembly GCF_014754425.2 of Oryx dammah. Taxonomy (NCBI): domain Eukaryota; kingdom Metazoa; phylum Chordata; class Mammalia; order Artiodactyla; family Bovidae; genus Oryx; species Oryx dammah. Next base: position 63,121,061 of record NW_024070212.1, on the reverse strand, counting down.
GTTTGCTTCCAAGCTTTACATTAGTTCTTTTTCTGAAGTCTGTAAAAAAGGTTAGACTAATCGGAATCCTGTGAACTCTACAGATACTACAGGCTTGAGTGCTGCATTGGCAAATTGGTATTCCATTTACACTCCCATCAAAGCCTTTAAGGTTTATATTGCTGAATTCCTACTGACAGATGCTATGCAAGTGGTGCTATTATATGCTAGAAATAGTCATTGTAGCTTAATAAGGAAACCATGAAGATTCAAAGACAGGACAAGCAAAACATTTTAAATGTATTACAAGCACATCAGAATTCTTTCGTTTTCATTTCTTACCTTAATGTGTGATGTATGAATAAAAGAATAATGGTAAAGATCTAATCTGAATGGTGAGCCATATGTGTCATATCCAAATATATTTTTCAATAACGCACACTTTTTTTCCTCCAGAGAGCCATTGCTTATCTGCATAAAATTTGCCAATAACCATCACAGCCGTGTCCTATATTTCATATTTGCCCTCCAAGTGTCTGGCTCTTTGATGAGTCAGGGGGTTGAGAGTAATTTAGAGGACCAGTGGAAATCTGTATAATATATTAATGCTTATGTGATCTTCAGTATAAATCAGCTTTCTGTACTTCACCAGCAGTTGGTACAATTAATAATCAGAACAGATTATATACCCAAAGTTCTCAATAATGAAAAACAAAACAATTGCCACCACATAAAATAAACTACCTCTCTTAATGGAGAATACTTTTTATTTTTTTATTTTTATTTGTTTTAATTAATTAATTTATTTTTTATTTTACTTTACAGTTCTGTATTGGTTTTGCCATACATTGGCATGAATCCACCACGGGTGTACATGCGTTCCCAAACATGAATACTTTTTAAAAGCTCCTGGATTTCACAAACATTCTTTAAAGCTTCCTTTAAGCTTCATGCCAGAAATGACTGCTATTCTGTTAGACTGGGCTAGGGGGTGCTATAACCTTACAGCTGAGTGAAATCTGGACTTCAGAACTGCAAACAAGATGTTTTATCAAGCTCTTGTCAGAAGTAAGGTGTGTGTGTACGCGCATGTGTGTGTGTGTGTGTGTGTTTGGGTGGACATGGACATAGTTTTCTATGCACTTTAGTAAGGTCTCCCCTAAAATAAATTTTAGAACAAATATTCGCAACTCTTGATTTTTTTAAATGGCACATGTTGATGCTTCAAGATATTCTAAATTTTACAAAAATGTAAATGCCATATCTTAGGAAACTAGTGAGTTTATTTATTTATTTTTTAATAAGTACATTTTTCCCAAATTTTAAGCTAGAGGGTCTAATTAATACTTGAAGTTCTGGACAAGTAAGTATATCAATTAAGACTTTTGTATGTGTGTATGTATGTATGTATGCCGGAGAAGGCAATGGCATCCCACTCCAGTACTCTTGCCTGGAAAATCCCGTGGACGGAAGAGCCTGGTGGGCTGCAGTCCATGGGGTCGCTGAGAGTTGGACACGACTCAGTGACTCCACTTTCACTTTTCACTTTCATGCATTGGAGAAGGCAATGGCACCCCACTCCAGTGTTCTTGCCTGGAGAATCCCAGGGATGGCGGAGCCTGGTGGGCTGCCGTCTATGGGGTCGCACAGAGTCGGACACAACTGAAGCGACTTAGCACATTTAGCAGCAGCATGTACGTATGCACACACACACATGCACACACACAAAATTACATATACATGCATATATATATACATATATATATTGCTTTAGGTCAACCAGTGGCACCCCACTCCAGTACTCTTGCCTGGAAAATCCATGGACGGAGCAGCCTGGTGGGCTGCAGTCCATGGGGTCACAAAGAGTCAGACACGACTGAGTGATTTCACTTTCACTTTTCTCTTTCATGCATTGGAGAAGGAAATGGCAACCCACTCCAGTATTCTTGCCTGGAGAATCCCAGGGACAGAGGAACCTAGTGGGCTGCCCTCTATGGGGTTGCACAGAGTCGGACACGACTGAAGCGACTTAGCAAAGAATATTGTACTTTTTAGAGTACGCAAGCCAATTCCATTATTTAATTTTTAATCTTATAATTTTCTCACATTAGGAAATTAAACTAGTTTGGTAAAGATCATGGTTTGATAAATTAGAAAACATTGTAATTAATTTTTTATCACTATCACTGTTGCTTTTACTTCCCCAGAAGTATTGATAACATCTAGATATTTTGATGTTTTCATTGGAACATGTATTTAAATGGCAATTTCCCTAGCTGAGTAACTAAAGAAAAAAATTCAATAAAATCCTATATAAAAGAATTTCTTTATATTTAATGTACTGTTTTAAGACTGACATTTAGAGTTTATTGAGAAGCTTAGTCACGATGATCTCTTTATGGGTATATCTGAAGTTTCTTAGTAGGCTATTTTTAAAGGAATTTTGAAAAATGCAATCATCCACTGTTGAATTTCTCTCCATTTTCCAACTTTTAAAGGCAATCTTCTGAATTAAAACATTGCTTGGGAATAAAGGATTCTTGAATTTAGTTAGAGTAGTTTCAGAAAATTATGCTGAATCCCAGCACTGTGACAGACCCCATGAACAGAGAATGAGTGAAAGTCAGGTATGCTCAGTCTAATCTTTCCCTCCTACTGATGATAATATGTTGATCCCAAATTGGTTTAATTTCATGAACCTAGAGAAAAGCATCCCCGTAGTTACTTTATTGGTTTATAAATAAGTTAGACAGTCCTGTATCAATTGCACACATAGAAGTGATGTGGTCTGACTGTTGTCTGAAAAGTATATCAGTACTTCTGAGACAAATGCTGTCTTGTGCATAGCCTATTGTTTTCGCATATGGGAAAGCTTCCCTAAGGCCTAAAGATTGGTGGTTGTGGAGGGGAGTTGTTTAATCACTTAGTTCAGCATATAATTGGAACCTATAATATGCAGGTCACTGGATGCCAGCTATGGAGACAGGCTGCTCTGTGTTACAGTGCAGCCCACATTTTAGCTAGGAAAATTAATGATTAAAAGAAAATTTGCAAAATATTTTAGTGAGTAAAAGGGGCTCCATAGATGGTGTTAAGTTACTTCAAAAGATTATTATGCATCCTATATTCTTCATATGAAGGCCAAATCATAAGTGAAGGAAATAAGAAATGTAGCTAAGCAGTGCAGCTGGAACCACCTGTAGTTAATACTAAATTCCTGATTTAGTTTAGAAGCATCATCCTGTATAGGATCCTCAGAACTCTTAGTGCTAAACAGAGTTTTGACGGACTGACAAGAGGTAAGGGCTTTTATCTAAACATTTTTTGCACATCTCATGATTCTCAAAATTGGTGGCATATAAAAAGGTATCAGTAAATATTTTCACCTGATTATTGGTAACTGAAATAATGATATGAAGGGGTATTTTCCTGTGAAAAGATTACAATAAACTTTTTTCTGTTGTTCTTTGAAATCTTTTTTTAAATTAATTAATTTTTTTTTTTTTACTTTACAATATTGTATTGGTTTTGCTGTACTTCAGCATGAATCCGCCACCAGTGTACAATAAACTTTTGAAAGGAAATCTCGAATATATAAAATCCTTTGGCATTCCAGTCCTCTTAAAACTTGCTTTTCCTAATCACAAATGCCCTTTCTGAAATGTATAGCTATTTGTGTGGGGTGTTTGTGAATGAGTGTGTGTATTTACTGAACCGTGTGCATGAAAGTGATTTAAGAGGTCAGCAAGGGTGCCCTATCTCCCGTTTACTTTTTATAGCTATTCAGTCCTTGCCAGTCAGAATTTGATGGATGATTTCAGGAATTGAACTCTGACCCTCAATGGGAGAACATGCTCCTTGTCAAAAGCGTCTCAAAGGATCCCATTATCCTTTAATTTAAAAGACTCTTGGAATTACTTATAATTTTTGCCTTAGGTAATGAAGAAAACTTACTTTTCAGTTTATAATAAGCTAATAGCAAAATGATATACATTCCAAATAGCCACTAATGGCATTAATTTACTATCTGATTTAGACAATATTAATAGTATAACTAGACAATACTAATTGCCATACAATTATTATAAAAATAATTGACCACATTTACCAAATAATTTATTTGTAGCACTGAACAACTCTTGGAGAGACAAAGAAAATTGTGATAGAAGAAACAAACTGTTCTTGTGACTTTTTTATACTGAATTTATTTTAAAGAACATGCACAAATGCTATGTGTACATAAACCTCTTAGAAAACAGCTAAAATACACAAGCAAAAACTCAGCCAGCATTAGCATGTAACGTTTCATTATTTCAGCCTCATGTCAGTGTTGCCATTTGCTGCATTTTATTATTTTATAATAAAATAAGCCTAGCCAATGAAATCCAAACCCCCAAGTATATCTAAGAGCCCCCAAAGATTCATCTAAGATTGTTGCCAGTACATCAGACAAGCTTAATTCAACTAGACATGTTTAATCAATGGGAAAATCATTAAACTTTAGAGAAAACTATGTTAAAAACTAGTGTAAAACAATGCATATGTTGCATCTACCTCAGTCTATACTATTCTTTCTCTAAGATATTTGGATCACTTAACACTAAATTTGACATCTTTATATAAGCCCATTATGAGGTATGATGAATTTTAAGAGCAAAGTCAGAATTGTTTCTTATTTCACAGACTTTATCAGATATTAGAATGCTTTTAGTTCTGTGTCTGGGTGACCTGATTATGACAGATTTATTTTCCTTATAAATGGCTTTTAAAGATAAATATAAGCCATTTGGGAAGAGATTTATTATTTTCAAAATGAAAAAAAAATACTCTAGCTACAAGGAAAAGCTTCCCGTTGAAATAAAAGCTGTATTTAAATATTCAGCATTCAACAAAAGGCAAGACTAACAAGTCTCTATATAAATCAGAAAACATGAAAATCTATCAAAAATTATTTATGAAGGATGGAAAGGTTAAGGGAGGAGACATATGCAACTCTCACAAATAAAACTTTAGGGACAGAATTAAAGAAGGGATTCAAGCAATATGGTGCTTGTTTCTTGTTTAGTTGTTAAGTTGTTTTTGATTATTTTGCGACCCCATGGACTGTAGTCTGCCAGGCTTCTCTGCCCATGGGATTTCCCAGGCAAGAGTACTGGAGTGGGCTGCCTTTTCCTCCTCCAGGATTGAACCCGTGTCCCCTGCATCTCCTCCTTTGGCAGACGGACTCTTTACCACTGAGCCATCAAGGAAATCTGCTTGCTTCTACTTATATTGTATTAAGTGCATATCTTAATTTAAATACATTTTAAGTGGGTTAATTCAATATTTCATTTACAAATAGTGGTCAAAATGAGAAATACTATTTTATTGTCTTGATGTCTGTTGGTACTTCACAAGTTTTTCAGAGTCAGTCTTATGAACTAAGAATGCAGCCTTCAGGGTGTTGCAGCAGCCGTTGAGCCACCACCCTGAAGCCACCACAGCAGTAAGCTCTCAGGGAACTCAGGATGAAATTAAGATGCCTGCCATCAAGCAGTCAACTGCTGCAGGTATCACCAAATGTACACCTTGAGGAGACTCAGGATGAGAAAACACAGGATGCTGGCCCCAGATACCTGAGGTGCATGTCAAAGCGATGGTTTCATGAGTCTAGACTTTTCAACTTACCCTAAGTGGAAAAGCATTAATTTTATCAATTTGAGACATCTGGTTTTCTTTATTTTTGTTCTGACTTCCTGGCCTTTGTTGCAAAAACTCCCATGTATGCTGGCTCCCTCCCAGTTTGCCTCTTGGAATAGTTTCTCAGCATTATCTGAGATATTGTGTCATGGACTTGAAATTCTCAGATTGTCTGCTGGAAAAAGACAACTCAACTTTTACGTTATGTATTTTTTCAATTGACTCTCCTTTTACCCAGCATTCTTTCTTTCACTCTTTCCATTTGCCATGTAGTCATAACTTCCACTAGTTTTTGAAGTGTTATTCAACTTAAATAGTATTGTATCAGTAATATTTTACCCAGCATTACTGGGAACACATTAGAAAATCTGAGAATGGTTTGGGGCAATCATGCAAATTGTTCACCGTCATAAGGGGCACCTCTGTTGACTTCTATAGACAACAATGCTTGGCTCCTAGCAGTTGTTAGATAAAGACTTAGTTAATGAATGTGACTGCTCAAGAGGAATCTAGTTTTTCCTACCCTGAATCCCTCCTGTACATTATACCAACATCTTCTTAGCATTTTATATATGGTAAATTTTGTATTATTAATATAATTATTCAGTTCAGTTCAGTCGCTCAGTCGTGTCCGACTCTTTGTGACCCCATGAATTGCAGCACGCCAGGCCTCCCTGTCCATCACCAACTCCCGGAGTCTACTCAAACCCATGTCCATAGAGTTAGTGATGCCATCCAGCCATTTCATCCTCTGTTGTCCCCTTCTCCTTCTGCCCCCAATCCTTCCCAGCATTAGGGTCTTTTCCAATGAGTCAACTCTTCTCATGAGGTGGCCAAAGTACTGGAGTTTCAGCTTCAATATCAGTCCCTCCAATGAACACCCAGGACTGATCTCCTTTAGGATGGACTGGTTGGATCTTCTTGCAGTCCAAGGGACTCTCAAGAGTCTTCTCCAACACCACAGTTCAAAAAGCATCAATTCTTCGGCGCTCAGCTTTCTTCACAGTCCAACTCTCACATCCATACATGACTATTGGAAAAACCATAGCCTTGACTAGACAGACCTTTGTGGGCAAAGTAATGTCTCTGATTTTAAATATGCTGTCTAGGTTGGTCATAACTTTCCTTCCAAGGAGTAAGTGGCTACTGAGCATGCCAGGCTGTGACAGCGCAGGAGTGGCTGAGAGGAGCTACCACACACCCAAGGTCAGGAGCAGCTGCCGAGAGGAGCAACCCCGTGTCCAAGGAGCAGTGGCTGCTCTGGCGTAGGAGGGCCAAGAAGAGCTACTCCACATTCAAGGTCAGGAGGGGCAGCCATGAGGAGATACCCCCTCATCCAAGGTAAGGAGCAGGGGCTGCACTTTGCTGGAGCAGCCGTGAAGAGATACCCCTTGTCCAAGATAAGAGAAACCCAAGTAAGATGGTAGGTATTGCAAGAGGGCATCAGAAGGCAGACACACTGAAACCATAATCACAGAAAGCTAGCCAACCTCATCACATGGACCACAGCCTTGTCTAACTCAATGAAACTAAGCCATGCCATGTGGGGCCACTCAAGACAGATGGGTCATGGTGGAGAGGTCTGATAGAATGTGGTCCACTGGAGAAGGGAACGGCAAACCACTTCAGTACTTTGGCCTTGAGAAGCCCATGAACAGTATGAAAAGGCAAACAGATAGGACACTGAAATATGAACTCCCCAGGTCGATAGGTGACCAATATGCTACAGGAGTTCAGTGGAGAAATAACTCCAGAAAGAATGAAGGGATGGAACCAAAGCAAAAACAATACCCTGTTGTGGATGTGACTGGTGATAGAAGCAAGGTCCAATGCGGTAAAGAGCAATATTGCATAGGAACCTGGAAAGTTAGGTCCATGAATCAAGGCAAATTGGAAGTGGTCAAACTGAAGATGGCAAGAGTGAATGTCGACATTCTAGGAATCAGTGAACTAGGATGGACTGGAATGGGTGAATTTAACTCAAATGACCATTATATCTACTACTGTGGGCAGGAATCCCTTAGAAGAAATGGAGTAGCCATCATGGTCAACAAAAGAGTCCAAAATGCAGTACTTGGATGCAATCTCAAAAATGACAGAATGATCTCTGTTCATTTCCAAGGCAAACCATTCAATATAATTATTAGCTTCATGCATATTTATTGACTAGCTTCTATGTGAGAGGTCTTATCCTAGGTGCTAAATGGTTGACAGCTATTCCTTGCCTTTGCTCTTGCTCACTAGTTTATTATTCTCAGGATTACCTGGTTTCAATTTTGCCAATTCTACTTGGAAAATGATGAGACAATAAAACTGGAGGCAGAGTAAACTATGGATGAGGCATAGGGAAAAAAAAAATTGCTGTTATTTCCTGTCATCTTTTCTCCCCACCCTTACCCTCAATATAGGAAATAAATTCAAGATAGGGGATATTCTCTGAAACAATCATGTGATAGTCTTGCTCTTTTTATTAAAAAAAAGAATAAACTATGATTAAATTTATTTGATTTTACTTATTTTAAAATTTTTATTTTATACTGGAGCATAGTTAATTTATGATGTCATATTAGCTTCCACTGTACAGCAAAGTGTTTCAGTTATACATGTACATATATTCATTCTTTTTCAGATTCTTTTCCCATTTAGTTTTTATTTGCTTTTAGTTAGGGGTTCAAAGATCAGTATAGCCTTTTCCCAGAAATAGGCTACATTTAAAATTAATAAAGTATAATTTCAATATATTATCTTGTTCAAGTCTTGTCCATTTGAAAATTATTCAGAAATCACAGGGGTTTTTGCTTATTTTTTTCATAAAATAGAATTTTCCTTCAGTGCCCTGAATGAAGCAAGAAAGTTATAACTGAATATCAAAATTAAATCTGTCCCAAGTGAAAAAAGAAAGTTGTTTGTATGTCACCAACACTCATAATTTCTAGCCAAGGGTGGATATTATACATGGTCAAAAACTTACCCCTTTAAAGAGTTCGCAGAATAAGCACTCAGACTGGCTGCAAGTAGGGCAGGCTTCATAGGTATATAAGCTGTGCAGTCTACAGGTCTCTGAATTTGGCTTAATGGTCTCCTATAAACATTTTGAAATTCTTAATAATTAATGAATGAAGATGCTTGAATTTTCATTTTGTAGGGGGCCCTGCAATATATGTAGCAATGGATTGAAACTTATTTGCATCAGTGAAAGTTCTTAAATGTTTGAAAACCAAGAATCTTCCACCATCAGTAGAAGGACTAGTTAGAAACATTGTCTTCCATAACTGATTATTAATGATATTATTGTAAGAGAATAAAAACACAAGGACTTCTGGCCATTCTGTTTCTTGGCTTCCTGAGTTATATTCTCATCAGATTGACATAATCAAAATGAAGTCTCCCTTTTCATTTTTGCTGATCTTAAAGCAAACTTTCCCCAGCTGTTCAACTTTTATGTTTGGGTGTTTTCTTCTGCTTTCTCTGAAAATAGATGAATTTCAAAAGAGAGACCCACTTGAGTCTTGTACTCACATCCAGGAATATATAGATTTTAGGAGCATGGACTCTCTGGAAGCAGACTGCTTTGACTGAAATCTCCTTTGGGGTACTTAAAAACATTTTTAACACTGTGACCTTGGGCAAGTTTCTTATGTAATCTCTCCCTGAGTTTTCTCATTAATAAAATAGGAAAAATAGTAGTATACAGCATATATCCCATTTCTTGGTCATAAGGATTGAATAAGACAATGCATATCAAATATTTAACACATATTGAGTTATCAATACGTTTTACAATTTTTTCCTATCATCAAGATCAACTTCTATGTGTCATTTATGTATGCACACATTAGCTTACCTGAAATAACTACATACCAAAAAATCTTGAAGTGTCACACTTTTAATCATTTTATTAATCATCATATGTATTTCTCTTTTTACTACAGTATCATATGTGTTACACTTTATTTCCTTTTAATTCTTTATTTGAAATCCTTACAAAAATAAATTTTATAATAATTATTTTATATGAACAAATCTTTTTCTAGTATTTTCCCTTTTTTGACAGTTCTACATTTTCCTTTCTCTTTTTCAAATAAAACATGTCAAATGAAGCTAAAATATGAAAAAGTATGCTTAATATTTTTGATATTCATAGCTTTAAACTAAATATAGAACTAACTTCCACATATTAAATCAATCTACTGGTTATTTCTATGACTCATAAAAATACCATTTCATGAATTTTACTTTAGATCACAAAGATCTGATAATATTTTCCCTGCAAAATGAGATTTACATCCACTTTTCTGAGCAAATGAATATGGAAATTAGTGCAGGAGAGTATGGTTGGCAGAGATTCATGGAAAGAAACTGCATTTTTTCTCAGGGCCCCAAGAGGGGAAATGTTAACAAGGAGCTATAAGGTAGCAAGAAATCCTAATGAAGTTCATTTCCCACCAGTCAAAGAGATGAACATTTTAGGAGGCAGGGCAATTGATCAGTCGGCTTATTAAATATTAACAAAACTTTATCCCTTTCTTCATTAGAGATTTTGCAAAGTAACTAAGAATGTGACTGTGCCAAAGACACAAACTGTTTCAAGGACCAAGACAAGAATCAGCAGTCATGGGTATAATTTGTTATAATATGTGATACTTCATCTCACAGATACCAGCAGTGTTTCTCGTATAGTGCTCTAAAGAGTAACCATTTAACCGATCGGTCTCCTGCACTTGTGGCATGCACATGTGTGCACCCACACACATACACACACACATGCCACCAAAGCGGTAGTCATTATTGGAGTAAACATTTGTCACAGCAGAAGCTATGTTGACCGTGAGTCTCAAGGCAGTCTTTGTGATAGTTGTTTCCACTTTTCTTGGACACTTGGCAACACCTCCTTCTGAGTGAGGTTGCAAAGTTTACCTTGCCTACCTTCCAGACATTTTAAGCAAATACGACACTCAGTCTGAACCAGTTTTCCAATGTATTGAAAATGATTTCTTGCTTGATTTTCTAAGGTTTTGGGAAGCCTCATCTGTTGTGAATATTTTATAGTCAGAGTATACTTTTAACCAAACAAATTTCTTAAAGGAATTGATTTCTATGGGAGGTTAGAATGCCTTTTTAAAAAGTTAGGTAAAATGTTCTACCCTCCTGTCTTTAAGTCTTTTAATTGAATAATAAATCAGTACTAAAGCATAATTCTGCATCATTACATCATCAGATCATTGTGAGAATTATAACTGAAGATTGAGTTTAATAAATATTATTATAAAAATATTAAATGTGTTATAATATACACATATTAATGGGCAGTAAATATATAATTATTAAGCAAAAATATTTGCTGATGATAATTGAGCTTTCAAAATAGTGCTTTGAGTGTTTTGTTCATGTTGAAATATATTTCACAACTTCACACTTCTCAAAGATCTAGTCCAGACTTCTGCAGGGGGAGGTTCACAATCTGGCCCCTTTAATTCTCCCTTATATTGATCCTTCATATCAAACTAACCAGCATACTTAATAGGTTGAATGTATTTTGTCTTTCATCTCTATTATTTGGCTTATCACACTTTCCTTACTTGGACTTCAAGGTTCTATTTTATGACAGCTTCACCCATCTTCTTACAGCATTACTGAGAGCTTACTATCTACAAGTCACTAAGTTTGATCATTTTTATGTGTATCCACTAAATGAATCTATGAAATAACACTTTAAAGATTAAGAAGCTAAATATTGAATATGCTAAGTTTATGTACTAAGGTGCTGAGCTATGGAGTGACAGAGACTGGATTTAAAACCCCAGTTCAGATTTTTTTTAAAATTTCAGTCGCCATCAAGCCAGTTGAAATTCCATCTCCTCTATAGACCCTTCCCTACTAAATCTCAAGTAATTTCCAAACTCTTAAACAAAATTGTCTGTATAATTAACTGGCAACTGTAATCAGGAACATTTCTTTGTTCTATGACTGCCTTCTTCTCTACATGCATGCTTCTCAAATTCAAGGGTCCTGCCTATTTTTAACTCCACAGCAGTTTGCAAAGTTTAATTTTTTGGCTTATCTACATAAGGCTAAAATAGTATATGGTATTGTTTCATCTTATAAAAATTCTGACAGTTATCCAAGCCCTCTTCGTATAAAACCCACAGTGCACGAAGAATTTTGCTCCTCTGTGGACATATGGATATTCATAAATGTATGTCTCTACCTAAGGACAAAAGACCGGCTTTCTTGAATCTCTGAGTATCTGTGTCCATTAAATTCAGCTGGCAGCATCCATTTTGTTGTGTTGAATCACCAGCGTGTAGAGGAGAACCATTGAGTGACTTGTCTAGGATGTGAAAGTGGTCTGGGAAGTAGATAGAAATGGGAGAATGATAAGGGATCTTTAAAATCCTTTTGGTCTGGTCTGGGCAGTAGTATATACATCAAGCAGACTGCTAGCCTAGCACGAGCCAAGAATTAATTGTTGCTCATCTGTTAAAATTATTTCTTTCTCAGTTGAAAACTAGGCCTCAGCCCAGCACTCAGGGTAACAGACAAGGTTAGAGAAATCCTGCTGAGTCTATTAGAACAAGTAGTATATTCAGACTCCAGCACTGGATTTTAGTTCAGTATCTTTGATCTTGTCTATGTTAACTTCAGACAGAGAGAAGTATGAAAAATGAACAAACGATGCACAAAGTTAAGCTAATCTCAGGAATATAACATCACCAGGGGATTTTACCTTCATAAAATTTCCTCTTTATTCCTCTCAAAAACAAGCATGCTTAAAATTACACGTTATAATTTTTCTTGTCTTGTTTTGTAATGGACCCTTCAGTTCAGTTCAGTTCAGTCGCTCAGACATGTCTGACTCTTTGCGACCCCGTGAATCGCAGCATGCCAGGCCTCCCTGTCTATCACCAACTCCCAGAGTTCACTCAGACTCGCGTCCATCGAGTCAGTGATTCCATCCAGCCATCTCATCCTCTGTTGTCCCCTTCTTCTCCTGCCCCCAATCCCTCCCAGCATCAGAGTCTTTTCCAATGAGTCAACTCTTCGCATGAGGTGGCCAAAGTACTGGAGTTTCAGCTTTAGCATCAGTCCTTCCAAAGAAATCCCAGGGCTGATCTCCTTTAGAATGGACTGGTTGGATCTCCTTGCAGTCCAAGGGACTCTCAAGAGTCTTCTCCAACACCATAGTTCAAAAGTATCAATTCTTCGGCACTCAGCCTTCTTCACAGTCCAACTCTCACATCCATACATGACTACTGGAAAAACCATAGCCTTGACTGGACGGACCTTAGTTGGCAAAGTAATGTCTCTGCTTTTGAATATGCTATCTAGGTTGCTCATAACTTTTCTTCCAAGGAGTAAGTGTCTTTTAATTTCATGGCTGCAATCACCATCTGCAGTGATTTTGGAGCCCAAAAAAATAAAATCTGACATTATTTCCACTGTTTCCCCATCTATTTCCCATGAAGTGATGGGACCCTTAATAGAAATAAAATAAAATAAAATAATTTAAAAAGGAAACAAAATATCCAATAACAACTTTCTCAAAGATTATTTTGAAAGTTGGAAAACTTCAAGGTTTTCCAATAAATGAATGATTAAATATAACTAGCTTAGGTATTAGTAGTTAAAATTCTATATTTAATCCCTCAGAGGTTTTGATAACTTTTAGAAGTATTTTAAATTGAATTTAATTCAGTTTAAAAATTGGTACCTTCTTGTTTGGAGCTATAGTAATGAGATTGAATAAATGGGCTATTTTTGCCAGAGAACCCCCATCAACTCGAGGAATATTCAGATGATCTAAGTGAAAATTATTTAGCTAATAAAAGGAATGATTTTAAAAATGAGCTACAGAGGAGACACGTGTTACAAGAGAGCTAATATTAATAGTCAAATAGCAGTACTTGAGGAATAATAATTTAAGGACATTAACATTGACATTTGTATAAATTAATTCCTGGCATTACCTCTCAGGTCTACAACTATATCCCAGTTAAGGTAAATGCCAAATAAACTATTTCAACTTATTTTAGAGATGCATTTAAAATATTTAAGTCTGAATTCCATCTGCAACTGGTATTAAACACATTTAACGCTGTCTGAGATCCATATGGTGAAAGCAAGTGTGCGTGTTAGTCATGCCTGACTCTTTGCGACCCCATGGACTACAACCCACCAGGCTCCCCTGTCCATGAGATTTTCTAGGCAAGGATACTGGAGTGGGTTGCCATTTCCTTCTCCAGGGGATCTTCCCAACCCAGGGATCCAACCCAGGTGTCCTGCACTGCAGGCAGATTCTTTACTGACTGAGCTACAAGGGAGGCCCTTGTGGTTCCTTTGGTGAAAGTAAAGCATCAGTTAAAAAGAAGTAACTGGGAAAATGGTAGGTTTGGAGAAGTGATGAAATTGTAACTGTGGCAGTTATGATGTCAGGGGAAAGTGAATAAGATGTGAGGAAAAAAATCTGGGGGACAATTCGAGACTCAACCACTGCTTATTGGAAGCCTTTGGAAAACTGACCTTTCTCTTTTGGAATTTTTTGAATGTATTTATTAAATTGGGATGACAATGATAACATTTAACAAAAAAATTTTTTTGATGTGAGGAACTAATAATCAGATAATATCTCAAAAGTTCTTTGTAGTGGTTTAAAGGCTATGAAAGTATTAGTTACATGTTCCACATTCTTTATCACAGAAGACTGACTCAGACGTAGGTTAATAAATATCTTCTTGTCTTATATGTGGTCTGCTTCTTTTTATTAGATGACAAAAGGAAAATAATTCTGCAGTCTGGGAGTGTTTAAAGAAACCTTCTCTTCCAAAAGTGCCAATAGCTTGTTAATTTATTATCTTTTGTATCAAACACATCTTTCCTATTCTTCCATCTGTGAAAGTTAGGGCTCAATTACAATACCTCTAGTTGCAGTAACACATAATATTAATGGCATATGAATACCTTGAAGTTACTGGTGGCAGATTAATTTCTGAAATCCAGTTTTATAGTAACGGGTTAAGTGGTTAAAAAAAAAATCAATGACTGAGGCGTAAGGTGCCTTGGAAGAGAAGCACAGTTTTTTTTTTTTTTTTTTTAAAGGAATGACTGAAAGCTGTACAAAATTATGAAGCCACTTTAAGTAGAGTTCACCCTGTGGTCAAACATTGTTACAAATTCTTTGACAGATCAAAGAGAACGGCCTAGTTTCCTCAGTATAAAGAAGTTTAAAGAATTGAGGAAACAAAAATGGAAACTCTTCCCAGTCAGAAAGTTTAAAGAAGTCGCTTTTGAGTCAAGATGTGCAAAGGACAAGGTAGAAGCTGAAGAGTGAACAGGCCATGCTTAAGAGGGAAGCTTTTACCACCGAGCGATGCTGTTGCCAAGAGTATGTTTAAGGTTACCTTAGATCAAGGGTAGAGATTCTGTCTGGGCTAGTGGAGTCAGGAGAAAATCTCAGCGTGTGAGGGAAAAGATCAAAGTTGAAACCTCAAAGCTTCCCAGAAAACCACAGACAAACTGGCAGTGATATGTTCCCAAGGCACCCCGATAGCACATTCCCAGAGGCAACACAGAAGGTTGAGGTCATTATGTGCATATTCATCATGAAATAAACACTCCTGAATGATTATTCTGTTTTCCCAAATAAGGAGAAAACAAAGCTGTGAAATAAAAATGCATTTTCTACATAGGTAGCTTCAGCATATACTACACATAGTTGTGTCTTTTATATTTTGGTCTCCTTTGTACACAAAATATCTTTGACTTGGTGATAAAATTTAAGAAACCTGAGTTTTAAAGTTAAGATACAAAAAAAGTTATTTTGAATATACATCTAATAAATATGTAGCAATATATCTACATATGAACAAAGAGATCCTGTGTTCAAATATTTAATACTAACTGAAAAGGCTAATAGACTTTTGCCAAGAGAATACGCTGGTCCTAGCAAACACTCATTTCCAACAACACAAGAGAAGACTCTACACATGGACATCACCAGATGGTCAACACCAAAATCAGATTGATTATATTCTTTGCAATCAACAATGGAGAAGCTCTATACAGTCAGCAAAAACAAGACCAGGAGCTGACTGTGGCTCAGAACATGAACGCCTTATTGCCAAATTCAGACTTAAATTGAAGAAAGTAGGAAAGCCACTAGACCATTCAGGTATGACCTAAATAAAATCCCTTATGATTATACAGTGGAAGTGAGAAATAGATTCAAGGGATTAGATCTGATAGACAGAGTGCCTGAAGAACTATGGATGGAGGTTCCTGACATTAAACAGGAGGCAGGGATCAAAACCATCCCCAAGAAAAAAAAGCAAAAAAGCAAAATGGCTGTTTGAGGAGGCCTTATAAATAGCTGAGAAAAGAAGAGAAGTGAAAGGTAAGGGAGAAGAGGAAAGATAGACCCATTTGAATGCAGAGTTCCAAACAATAGCAAGGAGAGGTAAGAAAGCCTTCCTCAAAGATCAATGCAAAGAAATAGAGGAAAACAATAGAATGGGAAAGACGAGAGATCTCTTCAAGAAAATTAGAGATACCAAGGGAAGATTTCATGCAAATATGGGCGTATTAAAGGACAGAAATGCTATAGACCTAACAGAAGAAGAAGATATTAAGAAGAGGTAGCAAAAACACACAGAACTATACAAAAAAGATCTTCACGACCCAGATAATCATGATGGTTTGGTCAATCACCTTGAGCAGACATCCTGGAATGCAATTTCAAGTGGGCCTTAGGAAGCATCACTACAAACAAAGCTAATGGAGGTGATGGTGTTCCAGTTGAGCTATTTCAAAATCCTGAAAGATGATGCTGTGAAAGTGCTGCACTCAATATGCCAGCAAATTTGGAAAACTCAGCAGTGGCCGCAGGACTAGAAAAGGTCAGTTTTCATTCCAATCTCAAAGAAAGGCAATGCCAAATAATGCTCAAACTACTGCACAATTGCACTCATCTCACACGCTATCAAAGTAATACTCAAAATTCTCCAAGCCTTGCTTCTACAGTACATGAACAGTGAACTCCCTGATGTTCAAGCTGGTTTTAGAAAAGGCAGAGGAACCAGAGATCAAATTGCAAACATCTGCTGGATCATCAAAAAAGCAAGAGAGTTCCAGAAAAAACATCTATTTCTGCTTTATTGACTATGCCAAAGTCTTTGACTGTGTGGATCACAACAAACTGTGGAAAATTCTTCAAGAGACTGGAATATCAGACCACCTTCTCTGCCTCCTGAGAAATCTATATGCAGGTTAGGAAGCAACAGTTAGAACTGAACATGGAACAGCAGATTGGTTCCAAGTGGGGAAAAGAGTACGACGAGGCTGAATATTGTCACCCTGCTTATTTAACTTATATGCAGAGTAAATCATGAGAAACGCTGGGCTGGAAGAAGCACAGCTGGAATCAAGATTGCCAGGAAAAATGTCAGTAACTTCAGATATGCAGATGATACCACCCTAATGGCAGAAAGCAAAGAAGACCTAAAGAAGCTCTTGATGAAAGTGAAAGAGGAGAGTTAAAAAGTTGGCTTAAAACTCAACATTCAGAAAATGAAGATCATGGCATCTGGTCCCATCACTTCATGGTAAATAGATGGGGAATCAGTGGAAACAGTGACAGACTTTATTTTTTTGCCCCCAATATCATTGCGGGTGGTGACTGCAGCAATGAAATTAAAAGATGCTTGCTTCTTGGAAGAAAAAGTATAAACAATTCTTTGCCAACAAAGGTCCATTTAGTCAAGGCTATGGTTTTTCCATTAGTCATATATGGATGTGAGAGTTGGACTATAAAGAAAGCTGAGCACCAAAGATTTGATGCTTTTGAATTGTAGTATTGGAGAAGACTCTTGAGAGTCCTTTGGACTGCAAGGAGATCCAACCAATCCATCCTAAAAGAATCAGTCCTGAATATTGATTGGAAGGACTGATGTTGAAGCGAAACTCCAATACTTTGGCCACCTGATGAGAAGAACTGACTCATTTGAAAAGACCCTGATGCTGGGAAAGATTGAAGGTGGACGACAGAGGATGAGATGGTTGGATGGTATCCCCAGTTCAATGGACATGAGTTTGAGTAGGCTCCAAGAGTTGATGATGGACAGGGAGGCCTGGCGTGCTGCACTCCATGGGGTCACAAAGATTGGGCACAACTGAGCAACTGAACTGAACTGCAGAGAAATATGAGTTTCCTTATGTACTGTGGAATCCATCATCTGACTTCTTTCGTCTTTTTTCTCCCACAAATGAGAACACTTCTAAGTTGTTTTTGGGGGAATGTTTCTTTTCTTAAATTTTTAAATCTCACTTCTACCACAATGGAAATGCTTTTGTACAGAAAAAAAAAAAAAGTGCTAATGTTTGATTCTTTCATCAAAATGGGGTTTCGTGTATGTGGTTAATATTGTGGCTAACTTGTTTTCACTATTTTGTTTACATTCAGGACTGCTAAATATTCCAATATTAATGTTAACATTAATAGAAAATTGATAATTATTGGCCAGTAGTTATATCTTTCAGGAAACTGAAAAAATGGTGCATAAAATTGAGATAGATTATATTGATTTGTTACCTCATCAATATGAGCACATAGACTGATAGAAAGACATTCAGTTCAGTTCAGTTCAGTCGCTCAGTCGTGTCCGACTCTCTGCGACCCCATGAATCACAGCACGCCAGGCCTCCCTGTCCATCACCATCTCCCGGAGTTCACTCAGACTTGCATCCATCGGGTCAGTGATGCTATCCAGCCATCTCATCCTCGGTCGTCCCCTTCTTCTCCTGCTCCCAATCCCTCCCAGCATCAAAGTCTTTTCCAATGAGTCAACTCTTTGCATGAGTTGGCCAAAGTACTAGAGCTTCAGCTTTAGCATCCTTCCTTCCAAAGAAATCCCAGGGCTGATCTCCTTCAGAATGGACTGGTTGGATCTCCTTGCAGTCCAAGGGACTCTCAAGAGTCTTCTCCAACACCACAGTTCAAGAGCATCAATTCTTCAGTGCTCAGCCTTCTTCACAGTCCAACTCTCACATCCATACATGACCACAAGAAAAACCATAGCCTTGACTAGACGGACCTTAGTCGGCAAAGTAATGTCTCTGCTTTTGAATATTATATCTAGGTTGGTCATAACTTTTCTTCCAAGGAGTAAGCGTCTTTTAATTTCATGGCTGCAGTCACCATCTGCAGTGATTTTGGAGCCCCCCAAAATAAAGGCTGACACTGTTTCCAGTGTTTCCCCATCTATTTCCCATGAAGTGATGGGACTGGATGCCATGATCTTCGTTTTCTGAATGTTGAGCTTTAAGCCAACTTTTTCACTCTCCTGTTTCACTTTCATCAAGAGGCTTTTTAGTTCTTCTTCACTTTCGGCCATAAGGGTGGTGTCATCTGCATATCTGAGGTTATTAGTATTTCTCCTGACAATCTTGATTAAAAATGCCTATTAAAAGTTGACATAGTGCTTAGTAGTCTAGGAATAACATGCTTCTGATTCCTGAGATCATGTTAATATGACTTGTAACATATACAGAATCCTTAGGGCTGATTTTAAATAAAATGACACATTTCTAATATATTGCATTTTTTATCTGTGTTAACATTATTTTCAGATTTCCCCCTCTCACACACAATCTCTTTGGAGGCTTTAACTGACTGAATCTCTATAACATTAATACTTGTTGATCACTCTCTCCTACAGGAAGCATCTCTCCTTTTTGGCCCCTTATCTACAACTAGCTCCTAACTGGCTTTCCTTTTCCTCCGTCTCTCCTTTAAATATTGGTATTCTTTTGATTTTATCCCTCCAAATGTTTTACCTTATGAATTTTTCCTCAGAGATTTTAGCCTTTTGCCATTGCCTCAGTTAAGATTTCTAAATCTGCTGGTTTCTAAAGCTTCATACTCAACTCTGCCCTTCTTTTAAATTCAAAAATTATATTTCAACTCTATCTGATGATTGGATTCAAAAATATGGAGGACCAAATTGGATAATGTTTTGCATGTTATAACATTTTTTCTTATAAGCCATTGCCATTCATTCTGTATTCTAATCTGGATAAACAAAACAATGATGCAATTCCAGGCTTCCTTTTTTCTTGCTCCTTAACCCACACTTCTAAATGGCTATCTTCCTGGCCCAGGGATGGAACCCAGGTCTCTTACTTATATTTTTACCATTAGTATCATCTACAAATATAAATGTATATTTATAAATTAACCACATTAAAATTTAGAAATACTTTGAAATACAGGGGCTTCTTGGTGGCTCAGATGGTAAAGAATCCTCGTGCAACCCAAAAGACCTGTGTTCCATCCCTGGGTTAGGAAGATCCCCTGGAGGAGGGCATGGTAACTCACTCCAGTGTTCTTGCCTGGAGAATCCCATGGACAGAGGAGTCTGGTGGGCTACAGTCCATGGGGTCAAAAAGAGTTGGACATGACCGAGAAACTAAGCGCAGAAATACATACATAATAGGTAGATAGGTATGTGTAGGTTTATTAAACAAATTTTTGTCTTTACTAACACCATGCATTTCTTTCCAAGAAGATAGTCTTTGATTCAAATATATGCAATGAATTCTCAGTTTCAATGGACACATTCTCTCTGGTTTTGAACATTATTACTCTATTAGAAAAACTCAAAAATTACTAAGACATGGGAAAAAAACAAGAAACATCCCTTTGTCCTTTAGAAACCTCTGTGACATATGCGGAATCCAGGGAGGATGGTGTACCTTCTAGACTTGAGATTATAAGAATCTCAAATGCTTTATTTTGGCATGACATGCAATACATTTCTTTTACCAACTTTGACTACCCGCTGAAGTCTAGACTCTCACATTCTTCAACATTCATATTCACTGCCTGAGGAAAAATGCATGGATAGAAAAGCGAATGAGAATATGGCATTTAATTTTTAAATCAATACATGTGCCTGACTTTCAGAAGCGAGGTACTATTAAAATCTGGTTAAAGCAAGCCAAGCATCCATTCTCTGAATTTCTCAAAGTGTGCAAACATGCCTTTTGCATCTGAAGGCTTTTGAAGACTACAACAGTTTAGTGTATAACTAATTAACTAAAAATGGTAACATTTCATTTGTGTTGGGCGTACTATTTGACCTTTTCCTTTTGAACTTTTCAAGCAATATTGTAGTATGACAGACATTTTCTTTTTATGGAATCATAAAAGAGTGGCTATAGGTCTTACATAAACACATGAAGAATGAAAGAAAAATGTTAGTGTTTTTTCTTACACTTCATTGTGCAAAGCTGCTATATTTGATTATTCTTTGTTTCACCTGAAAAAGCTTATAATTTCTTATGAGCATTTTTAGACACCAACAGCTATAATTTAAGTTGCAATTTTGCTGTGAACTTAAAATTAGACCTACATTATTCTGTGCTTTATACATCGACTATCTTATTTCATATTCAAAGTAACCCTAAGGAGCCTGTATTATTAGGGTGCCTCTTTTTCAGATGTGGCTGCTGCTGCTGCTGCTAGATGTGCAGAAATTGTCAAAATAATTTTCTAAGGTTGCATATCCTATAAATATTGTTGCTAGACAACAAAAGAATTGACACGAATGTTCATTGCACAATTGTTCCTAATAGCTAAAACTTTACTGACCTCAAAGTTCATTCTCATAATTACAAAGCATAGGACTTTGGAGTGCTTACCATGAGTACATCCATACAGCCATATTTTGGTCTCTTCTAATGTATGGTTTAATGGAAAGGAATCTAATTTTCAATTGTAGCTGCAGAAAATGGAAGCAGTGTTCTTAATACCAGATTAAAGTCAGTTCAAGAAAACTATTTCCAGGTAATTTTTCAGCAGATTTTTTTCCTTTAAATGCCAGAATCACCTTTTCACATGTCCAGTGGAATTTTCCTGAATTGATTTCCTTCCATGTATGTCCATGATTTCAAGAGTAAGAGCAATGTAAGAAAGCTGTAACTGTGCTCAAAACTCCCATTCTATGTGGTTCTTCTGAATCTCCATGAAAGGCTAAAGAAGAATGAATATGGAATGAGAAGGCATATCTTTTTTATTTTGACAAGAGTCTGTTCTACTTGATCAATGTATTTGAAAAATCCAGTGGACTTCTCAGGTAGTATTAGCATTTTTGGTAATGTTCATCTAATTTCTATCTCCCACTGAGTTGAACAGAAGCTGTTCTGTGATATGGGAAAATGTTATTCAAAGTACATATATGCTCAGGAATAAAGAATGAAAATACCATTAAGGGGGTATCTTTCTCTTTAAGGCAAATGAATGTAGAATTGACTTAATGCAATGCAGACAATAAATTTCACTTATATTCTGAGTGGCTTTCTCGGAGAACCCCCAGGAGCTTTATAAAAATTAAAAATTCTTAACAGCAACATCAAACATCAGTTACTTTGGTTTAGATTTTAAAACAGAAATTGATTTAGTATTTTAGATCTCCAGTGGGGATTGCTTCTGCATTCATGAAAGCTGCTGTTAGAGGTAGATATGCCACACAACGAACAGCTGCTGATCTAGGCTGATCTAGGCAAAGACTTTATAGTTTCCAGGAAATCACAAAAATGCTTCGATAACAACTGCAGGCATTGACCAAACCAATCTGTGAGAGATGAAGATGGGAATTCAAATACATTGTTATTAGTGCAGAGAGCAGTTTGTACCAGTGTTCTGGGACTGTCCTTATCCAACCTACTTATTTTTATTGAGGCAGAAAGTGAAGAGGAGCTAAAAACCCTCTTGATGAAAGTGAAAGAGGAGAGCGAAAAAGTTGGCTTAAAGCTCAACATTCCGAAAACGAAGATCATGGCATCCGGTCCCATCACTTCATGGGAAATAGATGGGGAAACAGTGGAAACAGTGTCAGACTTTATTTTTGGGGGCTTCAAAATCACTGCAGATGGTGACTGCAACCATGAAATTAAGACGCTTACTCCTTGGAAGAAAAGTTATGACCAACCTAGATAGTATATTCAAAAGCAGAGACATTACTTTGCCAACTAAGGTCCATCCAGTCAAGGCTATGGTTTTTCCTGTGGTCATGTATGGATGTGAGAGTTGGACTGTGAAGAAGGCTGAGCACTGAAGAACTGATGCTTTTGAACTGTGGTGTTGGAGAAGACTTTTGAGAGTCCCTTGGACTGCAAGGAGATCCAACCAATCCATTCTGAAGGAGGTCAACCCTGGGATTTCTTTGGAAGGAATGATGCTAAAGCTGAAATTCCAGTACTTTGGCCACCTCATGGGAAGAGTTGACTCACTGGAAAAGACTCTGATGCTGGGAGGGATTGGGGGCAGGAGAAGAAAGGGACGACAGAGGATGAGATGGCTGGATGGCATCACTGACTCGATGGACGTGAGTCTGAGTGAACTCCGGGAGTTGGTGATGAACAGGGAGGCCTGGCATGCTGGGATTCATGGGGTCGCAAAGAGTCGGACACGACTGAGCGACTGAACTGAACTGAACTGAACTAATTCTATAAAGCCAAAAGTGCCCCAAATACTCTGAAGATGATGTGAAAAACAACAACAACAAAAATACCTGTTACAAATTCAATCTTGTGGTTATCATTTCAAGTATCGTATCAGTCCCAATCAGCTCAAAGATAGATATGGAGCCAGATTTATTTATTTATTTATTTATTATTTTTTTTTTTTTTGGAGCCAGATTTAGTAAAATATTTTAGAGGTCAGTTTCAGTTTTCATAATCTCACAAAAGCCATTGTACCTGACATTTGAGTACAGTTTGTGAACACTAATGTGTTTTTTGAGGAATTCATGAAAAACAGAACATGTTCTCTGTCTATTCATCAGTAAAAATAATTTAACAAGAGACAAAAAAGAAGGCACTTAAGAAATTAGAATCGTAAGAGAAGAGATTGAATAAAAGAACCAATAAACACTAAATTACTTGTTATTCACATTTGGACGAAGCCACTATATCAAGTTACCAGGAGGAGAAAAACAAAAAGGAATGGATAAGGAAGATTTTTGGTGTTGGAATTGAAATATTTATGTATAATTAATATGATATATATGTACAAACATATTAGTGTATTCTATTTCTATATCTGTTATATATCTATAACAGTGTCTTCAATATCAACACATTCAAACACACACAGGAGAAAGAGAAAGGAAAAGAGATAACAGAAATTTATTATGTGTGGTATAGAAAGTGTTAGTTTATTTAGGTCTAATTACTCATACAGGAAATAATTAGGTTATAATTGCCCAAGGAGAGGCACCTAATGGTTCCTAGTGTAGGTGATTAGTTTATGCTTCTTGAATAAAATGGGGATAAAGATTGCTGCTTAAATTCCTGCAAGTCTAGTTACTTTTACACTAAGTTTGAAGGCAGGAGGAGAAGGGGATGACAAAGAATGAGATGGTTGGATGGCATCATTGACTTGAAGGATGTGAGTTTGAGCAAGCTCTGAGAGTTGGTGATGGACAGGGAAGACTGGCATGCTACAGTCCATTGGGTCATAAAGAGTCAGACATGACTAAGCAACTGAACTGATTCTGAAATATTTCTTGAGATAGGATAGTATTTTCAATAAATGGTGCTGGGACAACTATATATCCACATGCAATAGTTGATATATAGTTAGTGTACCTATCTTAATTTATATGCAAAAATTAATCAAGAATAGATTAAAAAAACCTAAATATGAAAGTTGAAAGTACACAATCCTTAAAAGAAAGCATAAGTATAGATTAGGTAACAAATTCTTAGATATGATACCAAAAGCACAAGTAACACAAGGAAAATATAAAATGGACATCATCAAATTAAAAACTTATGGTTCAAAAGACACCATCAAGTAAGCGACTGGGAGAAAAGTTTTGAAAATAAAACATCTGATAAGTAATGTAGAATATGCAAAGGACTGCAACTCAGGAATAGAAAGGCAAGTATCACAATGTTTAAAAATGGAAAGCATCTGAATAGACATTTCTGCACAGCAGGTACACAAATGGTCAATAAGACAAAATGAAAAGGTACGAAATATGGTTATCCATCAGGGATATGTCAATTAAAACCACCATAAGATAGCCTTTCACTCATTAGAGTCAATACAATTTAAAAAAGACAGATGATGAGAAATGTTGTCAAAGATGTGAAGCCTTCATAAACTGCTGGTAAAATGCTGCAGTTACTTTGCAAAGCTATCTAGAAGTTTCTCACAAATTTAAACATAGAATTGCCCTATAATCTAGCAACCCTACACCTAGGTACATACATACAAGGGGATGAAATCGTACATCCACATAGAAATTTAGACATAAAGGCTCATAGTGAAGACATTCACAATAACCAAAAAAGTGGTCAAAACCTAAATGCCTATCAGCTGATGAATGGATGTACACAATGTGCTATATCCACACAATGAAATATTATTTGGTAATCAAATATTGATACATGTTGCAACATGATCTTAATTTTAATGTTAGGTGAGAAAATTCATTATAAAATACCACACGCTGTATGATTCCTTTCATAAGAAACATCAAAATAGCAAATCTATAGAAACAAAAAGTAAATTAACATTTACCTGTTACTGGGGATAGTGGGGAGAGACTGCTAGAGAATATAGGATTTCTTTTTGAAGTGATTAAAATATTTTAAATTGATTATAGTATGTGGTCACACAACTGTGAATGTATTAAAAATTCTGAACTGGACACTTTGAATGAATGGTATATGAATTATATCTCAATTATTCTGTCTAAAAATAAAACTATAAATGAGTATAGTAGATATTTCATCAAGAGTTTGAATCATCTCTTTTGCATGAGGAGAGCAAAATGAAAATGTGTGAAAATATTATCAAAAAGTATTATTTTAGGAACAGAAATGTCATTATAACCCAATTGTTCTTAGAAAAGTTTGCACACTTATAAAAAAAAGTACCGTACTCTAAAATGTTAATTGACCCTACTTTAATAAACAAATTAATAATAGAAACAAAGAAAACACAAGATAATATTTTTGTACTGATTCTAATCAACCTTAGCTAGAATTTCACAAACTTTTAATTTACCATCAATGGGGCTGGTCAGATTATTCTGAAGACTCAAACAATTTTGTTACCGCATGTAGATAAAAAGTTCAAATGTCATGGTTCAAAGGACTGGATCATAGGTATTCTCTTAACATGAAATATGCAGCATACTGGGCAAATTAACAGAATTTAGGGATCAAAGGGAGAAGGCAATGGCAACCCACGCCAGTACTCTTGCCTTCAAAATCCCATGGATGGAGGAGCCTGGTATGCTATAGTCCATGGGGTCGCTGAGTCGGACATGACTGAGCGACTTCACTTTCACTTTTCATTTTCATGCATTGGAGAAGGAAATGGCACCCCACTCCAACATTCTTGTCTGGAGAATCCCAGGGACGAGGGAGCCTGGTGGGCTGCCGTCTCTGGGGTCGCACAGAGTCGGACACAACTGAAGCGACTTAGCAGCAGCAGCAACGGCAGGGATCAAAGAGCAAAACCAGTTAGAAGAACATGGCAATAAAACATGAAATGTTATTAACTGTATAGAGCTATGCTGCTGCTGCTGCTAAGTCGCTTCAGTTGTGTCCAACTCTGTGCGACCCCAGAGACGGCAGCCCACCAGGCTCCCCCGTCCCTGGGATTCTCCAGGCAAGAACACTGGAGTGGGTGGCCATTTCCTTCTCTAATGCATGAAAGTGAAAAGTAAAAGTGAAGTCGCTCAGTCATGTCCGATAGGACATACAAAAATAATCATAAAAGTTAGTTGTATAGCATTAGCCTCTATACAGATACACACACACAGTCTAGCTACTACTGGCAAACTAAAAAATACAATGAAGAAACATATTCTCCAACATGCTTATATGCATGAAAGACAATAACACTATCCCATCTGTGGTATGTTATGTCATATTGCAATGTCGTAGTTATTCTGGGTTTGGAGAGGGTTCTTTCGGCAGATGCCTCCACAACACATTCTCTTGAGGTAGAAGTACATGAGGACTCAAATAACATTCTCCTTCATATGCAGCAATATAGTGAAAAAGAAACATCACTTTGAAAGGAGAACTCGACATGTTAGTAGATAATAAAGGACCACAAGAATCACAAGGTAAATATATGTAAGCATAAAATAAAATGCAATGGGCTATGATATATTATAACATATTGATTGCATCTGACAACTGTGGATGATTTTACAGGTTTCAAAGCATTACCACCTGCTTTCATTAGATTCAGTCTCAACCTAGAGAGCAATGCTGGGCATTTTAAAAACCAAACAAAGAAGGCTGAAATAGGTTAAATTATGGGAGTAGGAGTACACATTTATGAAGAAGGACACCTGTGGGAAACCAAGACATAGGAGGAAAACAGAGAGATGAAATATTTTCCTAGAGCTCTTTTTGTATCAATAGAGATAGGAATAAAAATAGAATCTTTCTCCAGCTCAAAGTGTGTGTATGTGCATGTGTGTTTACTTCATCATGATACATAATTCATGATGTAGTAAAAAACAAAATATATAGACCTCCCAATTCCACCTACACATTTCTTCAACTCGGTCAGTGTCTCCCTGGCCGAAGGCTTAAGCCAGCATCCCTTATGTAATCAAAGCCTCCTGGAACTCTTTCCATCACTCATGCTGCTTCCCATTTCAATCTCTTTCCCATACCGCAGTCACAGTGTTTCCTTCAGCTACTGCATCAACTTGCATTTCTTTTCAAAAGCACACACCATCTTCCCATCTAACTCAGAGTCATATCCGAAGGTCATAAAATAACTTGAAATTTAATTGAGCAAAGTCTCTCATAATGTCATGACCTCAGTTCTTCTCACTGGCTAGCTATGGTCCAGTCAACTAGCACTGTCTTCTGCCATGTTTCTCCAATATATCAAGACTACTTCACCCCAGGAACTTTATAATCTCCGTTCTCCGTATCAAGAACTATCTTCCTCTCGGTTTCTCCCTCATTTTTTCTCAGATGCTTTTCTGAGTGCTAGATCTAAATACTAGACAAACAAAAATATCTCTCCTCTCTTTCCTTACTCTGTTATAATCATCTGAAGTGATGTATCATGAATCTATCTAGTATCAGTTTCAATCACTAGAATACAAGCTCCATGCAGGCAGGACCTTGGGCTGTTTTGTTCACTTCCACCACAACTATTAAGTTTTGAACAAAGTAGGAATTAAATGACTATTTTTAATGGCATATAATTGGCCCATAACATTATGTACAGTTTCAGCTGTACAACATAATGACGTGTGGTACATGTCATAATGTACACTTCATAATGTGAAGTGATCACCACAGTAAGTCTAGTTAACATTCATCACCATACATAGTTAGATATTTTTCTTGAGATGAGAACTTTTAAGAACTATTTAGCAACTTTTGAATATGTAATAAAATATTAGGAGCTCTAGTCACTATGTTATATCTTACATCCCTATCTTTGATTTATTTTCTAATAGGACATTGTACCTTTGATCACCTTGATCCATTTCCTCTGTCCCTCATTCTCCACATCTGGCCACCACCAATCTATTCTCTGCATCTATGAGCTTGTTTTTCGTTTGTTTTATTTTTCTAGAGTCCACATGAAAGGGAGATTTTTTATGGTATTTCCCTTTCTTTGTCTGATTTATTTCACTTAGCATAATGCCCTCAAGGCTCATCTAAGGTGTTGAAAATGGCAAAGTTTCTTTCATTTTTATGGCCAACACTACTCCCTTATATTGTATATACATGAACATTTCTTGAATTAATGAATTATAAGTATAGTAGTGATGTACTTTGTTGCTCAGTTGTGTCCAGCTGTTTGCGATTCCATGGACTGTAGGCTGACAGGCTCCTCTGTCCATGGGGATTCTCCAGGCAAGTATACTGCATTGGGTTGCCTTTTCCCTCTCCAAGGGATCTTCCCAACCCAGGGATCAAGCACAGGTCTCCCACATTGCAGGGCAGATTCTTTACCGTCTGAGCCTCCTGGGAAACCTTAGGTAGTGATACTTACATCTATTATTTTACTCCTCACAATGACAGTAACTGATAGATACATTTGGTCTCATTTTATAGGTAGACAAATTGAGGCTCAGAGAAGTTAAACTGTATGCCCAATAATCTATACTTGATAAACTAGAGAGCTCTGTTTTTGCTCAGATTGATTTCGTATATCCTTGCTACCTGGTTAAACCCCGAGGTTCCTGGTAGATCCCCATAGGCTGCCCTAATCCTTAATGAAAGTCCTGCTGGTGTTCCAGGTCCCATTGCCCCCACTCCAATCAAGTGTCTGATGCATATTTTCTTTTTATATATTGGGGCTTCATGTAAGGTTTCATTTGACATGCTTTTTAAAGGTATGGTTTCAAAGGACTACTAAAAAAGATCATATTGGATATTGCCTATAATGTGTGGTATATAAACATATATGAATTAATGATTTAGTAGATAATTATCATATTTATTTAGCACCTATGATGAGACAAAGAATAAATATTTTCCCCTTTTTTCACCCCAGTGAATGTTTGCTTTGCAGAATACTGCTCTTGGTGTTATGGGATGTACAAAATTGAATAAAACATACTTATTTCCTTAATGGGAAACAGTGGAAACAGTGGCTGGAAACAGTGGCTGATTTTATTTTGGGGGGCTCCAAAATCACTGCAGATGGTGATTGCAGCCATGAAATTAAAAGACACTTACTCCTTGGAAGGAAAGTTATGACCAACCTAGATAGCATATTAAAAAGCAGAGACATTACTTTGCCCACAAAGGTCCATCTAGTCAAGGCTATTGTTTTTCCAGTAGTCATGTATGGATGTGAGAGTTGGACTATAAACAAAGCTGAGTGCCGAAGAATTGATGCTTTTGAACTGGGGTGTTGGAGAAGACTCTTGAGAGTCCCTTGGACTGCAAGGAGATCCAGCCAGTCCATCCTAAAGGAAATCAGTCCTGGGTGTTCATTGGAAGGATTGATGAAGCTGAAACTCCAATACTTTGGACACCTGATACAAAGAGCTGGCTCATTGGAAAAGACCTTGATGCTGGGAAAGATTGAGGACAGGATGAGAAGCGGATGACAGAGGATGAGATGGTTGGATGGCATCACCGACTCGATGGACGTGGGTTTGGGTGAACTCCAGGCGTTGGTGATGGACAGGGAGGCCTGGCGTGCTGTAGTTCATGGAGTCGCAAAGAGTCAGACACGATAGAGACTGAACTGAACTGAACTGAACTTCCTTGAGTACTTATATATGAAATACAAATGTAAAGCAAAGTTTAGATATATCATTTACATTTTGTGATGCATCTTAGAACAATTGAATTTGAAATCAGAATGTGGAACTCTTAGTCCTAGAACACAAACTAAGTCACAAGAGTATTTGAGGATTTTCAAAAGTGAAGTATCTATGCATAACAAGTCTATGAAGGTTAATATTTATAATTTGGAGGCCCACCTTCTGCTACTGAAAGTCTACTGATTCATACTTCACACACACTCTTAACAAGCTTGACTTTTTCTTCCTTCCCTCCTTTTTCCTTTTTTTCTTTTTATCTCCCTCCCTCCCCTCCTCTTCCTCCCTCCCGCTTTTCCTTCCATTTTTCATAGAATTCAATATATTGGAAGGAGTATATTGAAAGTGAGGGGAAGACAAATTCTTAAATATAAGTAACATATGAGAGCTGATAACCTGATAATAAAAAAACTGAATAAACCTTGACAAACTAGCAATAGTACCATAAAACATAGTTCCTTCTAATCATATTGTGTGACAAAAGTCATATACTTCTTTCCTTGCAGAGAGTTAACAGTTGAAATAATATGGTTTATTAAGTATTAAAACTTAAATGAGAAATCTGAAGACTTAACTTTTTTTCTTACAAGTATGGGTGTGAAGTGCTATAATTTTGTGGGTGTATGCAAGTGTGTATATTCTACTAAAATATTAAACTTTTCAACATAAAATTTCAGATCAATTTGACAAATTATTTGACAAATTAAGTGATTTATTACATAGAGATAAACTTTATAGCACTTCATTATAATTCATTAATGTGTTATTTGTTATTTTTACTTTCATGTTTACTGGGTAACACTTTAAAATAATGGCCCAGTTAAGGTAATTAATGCTGAATTACAGTGGAAATTCAATTGAACTACTTGTGACATTCACATTAATACTAAATGAGTTCACTGTGATTAATTCTGTTAAATAGATACCAAAGGAATTAATATTGATTAGGCAATTATTTTAAAGTGTTACTGTTTATTGCAATTTATACCAACTTCTCTTTTTTTGAATAAACCTTTCTTTATTGGCAGCTGGGTAGTCACCCAGGGATCCAGAATTGGAAACACAAAGTTGTGTTTTGTTTTCTTACATTTAAAATGGCAAAATGTGAAAACTTCTCTTACTCTACCCACCTTGGTAGTTGTCCCCAACATTCTATGGTTTGGTTTTTAACAAGTTCTGAACCATTGCTTAGAACTTGCCCTGGATGCTGTGTGTGCTCCTGAGTTTTCTGTATGGTTGCCTAAGCCTTAGCTGTTCTTTAGGGCTGGTATCAAGTCCCACTGCCTGCATGATGCCTTCACTAGCTTCTCAGTTAAACTTTATGTCGGTCTTAACAACATCCAGAGCATTTGCATATCATTAGATATTTAGGATAAAATACCTTAATAGCTGTTCACATTGTCATATGCATTTATATAAATACATCACACATAAATATTTTCACCAATATGGATTTTTACAAAGTATGGTATACTAATCTAAAACGATTTGTAATTATACCATACTAGCACGTTCAGACCAGTCCTCTTAGATTGTGAAAAATAACAGCAATTATTTCTCTTATCAGAGAACTGTGAGTCCCATATGAGTTTGAAGAATGACAATCAATGTCGGTTCTACCCTTCAGATCTCTGACCAGAAAGCTGGGAGGCCCAAGAGCATATCTTGGAAACTCAATAGGTTTTGTGAAAATGTATAATAAATAATTTAAACAAGTATAATAAAATGTGCATTTTTCAGATAATTTGGAAAATAAAATAAAACAAATTACTTGGAATGCAATTGTAAAAGATGGGATATTTTCATTCAGAAACTATATTTTATAACATATTTTCATTTGTTAGCAGAAATTCCTCTTTTTAATAAAAAATGTAAGTGAATCTTCTTTATCAATGATGATATCAGGGAAATATTCTCTCAATAAGAGAAGAATATTTAGTAAAGGGATACCTTCTGTATAGTAAATGTTCTCCAGAGAAACAAAAATGAACTATACACACACACACAGAAAGATAGAGAGACAAAGAGATTATTTTAAGAAACTGATTCATGTGATTGTAGAGACTAATAAATTCAAAAAATTGTGGTTCATTCCCATAGGCAGGAGTTTATGCTGCAGTTTCCAGGCAGAAATTCTTTTCTCCAAGAAACTTCAGTTTTTATTCTTAAGACCTTCAACTAATTGAGTGAGACACATACATGTTATCAAGGAAAATCTTCTTTACCTAAAGGCAATTGATAGTAACCTCTAACTCCATCTACATTATATCTTCACAGTAATATCTAGAGTTTAGTTCAGTTCGATATCAGTTCAGTCACTCAGTCGTGTCTGACTCTCTCGGACCCCATGGACTGCAGCACACCAGGCCTCCCCATCCAACACCAATTCCCGGAGTTTACCCAAATTCATGAACTCATGTCCATTGAGTTGGTGATGCCACCCACCTCATCTGTTGTCCCCTTCTCCTCCCACCTTCAATCTTTCCCAGCAACAGGATCTTTTATTATGAGTCAGTTCTTCGCACCAGGTGCCAAAGTATGGGAGTTTCAGCTTCAACATCAGTCTTTCCAATGAACACCCAGGACTGATCTCCTTTAGGGTGGACTGGTTGGATCTTCTCGCTGCCTAAGGGACTCTCAAGAGTCTTCTTCAACACCACAGTTTGAAAGTATCAATTCTTCAGCACTCAGCTTTCTTTATAGTCTAACTCTCAGATCCATACATGACCAATGGAAAAACCATAGCCTTGACTAGATGGACCTTTGTTGGCAAAGTAATGTCTCTGCTTTAGAATATGGTATCTAGGTTGGTCATAACTTTTCTTCCAAGGAGTAAGCATCTTTTAATTTGATGGTTGCAGTCACCATCTGCAGTGATTTTGGAGCCCAAGAAAATAAAGTCAGCCACAGTTTCCACTGCTTCCTCATATATTTGCTATGAAGTTATGGGACCGGATGCCATGATCTTAGTTTTCTGAATGTTGAACTTAGAGCCAACTTTTTCACTCTCTTCTTTCACTTTCATCAAAAGGCTCTTTAGTTCTTCTTTGCTTTCTGCCATAAGGGTGGTGTCATCTGCATACCTGAGGTTATTGATATTTCTCCCAGCAAACTTGATTCCAGCTTGTGTTTCATCCAGCCCAGCATTTCTAAGGATGTACTCTGCATATAAGTTAAATAAGCAGGGTGACAATATACAGCCTTGTCATACTCTTTTCCCGATTTGGAACCAGTCTGTTTTTCCATTTCCTGTTCTGTTGTTTCCTGACTTGCATATAGATTTCTCAAGAAGCAGGTCAGGTGGTCTGGTATTCCCATCTCTTTCAGAATTTTCCACAGTTTGTTGTGATCCACACAGTCAAAGACTTTGGCATAGTCAATAAAGCAGAAATAGATATTTTTCTGGAACTTTCTTGCCTTTTCAATGATCCAGCCGATGTTGGCAATTTGATCTCTGGTTCCTCAGCCTTTTCTAAAACCAGCTTGAACATCTGTGATTTCACAGTTCATGTATTGTTGAAGCCTGTCTATATTAGCATTTTATTAAATAAATGTAATACTATATCTAGTCAAGGCTATGGTTTTTCCAGTGGTCATGTATGGATGTGAGAGTTGGACTGGGAAGAAGTCTGAGCACCGAAGAATTGATGCTTTTGAACTATGGTGTTGGAGAAGACTCTTGAGAGTCCCTTGGACTGCAAGGAGATCCAACCAGTCCATTCTGAAGGAGATCAGCCCTGAGATTTCTTTGGAAGGAATGATGCTAAAGCTGAAGCTCCAGTACTTTGGCCACCTCATGCGAAGAGTTGACTCATTGGAAAAGACTCTGATGCTGGGAGGGATTGGGGGCAGGAGGAGAAGGGGACAACAGAGGATGAGATGGCTGGATGGCATCACTGACTCAATGGATGTGAGTCTGGGTGAACTCCGGGAGATGGTGATGGACAGGGAGGCCTGGTGTGCTGCGATTCATGGGGTCTCAAAGAGTCGGACATGACTGAGTGTTGAACTGAACTGAACAGAATACTATATCTTAGTCAAATTGACACGTACATGTAACCATACATCTATAATGGTAATATACATTTGGTGTAGAAGATTCTTTCTTCATTTTACTTTATTTTCCTTAATATAATGAATGAGCTTTTGATTATTTTCCAGTAGTTTCTGTTTTATTAGATCTTGATTTTAACAACTCTATTTTTGCTAACTGGGATATGTCCAAAAATGCCTTTATATTTCTGCTGTAAGTAGTGATATCATTTGTTACAACTATCATGAAGAAAACAGAAATGATATTTTAACTTCTTTATTTCACTAAATCCTGAGAAGTACTGATAATAATGGATGTTAGATATAATGATCAAATGATTACAAATTTGCATCAGAAACAAAAGACATTCTGAACATAAAATGTTTTTGATGCCTAAAATAATACTAACCATTAATTGTTCCTTTTTAAAATCATATTTTGAGTTTCAGATATTTTCCTACAAAAAAGCTTGAGAGTAGAGTACTTTGCTTATTGAAATATAGTCTCAGGTTATACTTCATATAGAGATTGACTTGCATTTTTCATTGGTTCTCTTTTTCTCCAGGCTTTAAAAGATTCACTGAAATTAAGTATGTTTCCCAACTTCAGGGAGTTCTTCTGAAAAATTTTTACATACTCTTATCATTCTCAAAGGATACAATTCAATCACTCACCCAAATGCTCTCTGTTTTTATCCATGTAAAATTCCTCAATTTAACTTCAAAAAATGATTAATGTATTTCCATAGGTACCACGGTTTACTGCATTTTTCTAACCAGGAGTATATTTAAACTGAAACTAGTTTGTCCTGATGTCACAACAGGAAACTGTTATTTCCCTTGTCTTTACATCATGGTGATACAACGAAGAAGCAGATTAGAAAAATATTTTGGGAACTGTAAATGGCAAATCCCCAAAGGGAATGCCTCCTAACCTTACATAATAATAGAAATACCCTCAGAAAGAGACTGTTCAAAGACTGTGCTCAATTTCCAGCTAATCAAAATAACCAGCAATGGAAAGTGGAGGCATTTGTAACACATCTTTAAGATTGGAATTATGTCATAAGTAGTGATTATAAAACATATAAAATCAGTATCAGTCTAGTCCGCAAGAGAAAAATATTTACAACTTTTTAAAAGAATAAATGGAAGAACACTGAAGCAAGTCTGCTCCCTTTGAAAGCAGGATTCTTATCTCCAGAGCATAACTGCTTTTGCTACAAATCTTATAATATCTTCCATGGCACATGTGCAATAACTGATCTTAAAAGATACATAGCATTATGTGGCTGAGTAGCTCTGGGAAAAATCCAGCTCTTAAAGTTAAAATGTAGTTTAAAGCTTATCAGGTGATATTTATGGCATATCTTGTTAGGGAGGAATTATCATTGCTTCCATTAGTGATTAGTGCACCAGAAGCTAAACCTTTTCTGCCTTAAGGAGTTCATTCGATTACCATTAACTTATTATTTCATTCTTTTCTTCTAGTATTATCAGCACATTGACTGCTTTCATGTCATCAAATTAATGATCTAGCGGCTATTCCAAAATTTCCCTTATTATTGCTTAGGTTAGATTTCTCCTAAAACAGCTTGGTGAGTATGTATGGACCTAAAGAAAATTTCAACTCGTTTTCCGAATATTCTTTGTTTGAAAATAGGTAAATAAGAATGTATGCCTCCTGTTTATTCTTGACTAAGTAGGCAAAGCCATAATTTGCCAAAATATTATCTAAATCATGCAATGTGTGTGTGTGTGTGTGTGTGTGTGTATGTTCGCACGCACACGCGCGTTAGTTACTCAGTCGTGTCAGATTATTTGAGACACCATGGACTGTAGCCTGCCAGGTTTCTCTGTGCATGGGATTTTCCAGGCAAGAATACTGGAGCAGGTAGCTGTTCCCTTCTCCAGGGGGAGCTTCCAGACCCAGGGATTGAACTTGGATCTCCTGCATTGCAGGCAGATTCTTTACCTTCTGAGCCACCGAGGAAAGTGAAAGTGAAAGTCCCTCACTTGTGTCTGACTCTTTGCCATGCCATCGACTATATAGTCTATGGAATTCTCCAGATTCTCCAGGCCAAAATATTGGAGTGGGTAGCCTTTCCATTCTCCAGGGTATCTTCCCAACCCAGGGATCAAACCCAGGTCTCCCACCTTGCAGGTGGATTCTTTACCAGCTGAGCCACAAGGACACCCTATGCAATGCAAACAGTATTGCTAATGCCAAAATTATCACCTCACCAAATTCAATTTTGGGGGAAGGGACCAATCATTATGCCACTTTTGCATAAAAGGTAGTTTCTGTCATCACCTATATCAAGAGTTTTCTCATATATATGGTAAGGTTGTATTCTTTGTAAAATATTGACTTTAAATCTTGGAAATACTTTTCTCTGCATTATTTGATTTTAATATTAATCATTGCCACTTTTACATTTGTTATTATTAGAGCTAAATAGCAGGTCCGCATTCAACAGGATCAGTAATATCATCCTCGTAAAACCATTACATGTAGTTTGTGACGTTGCTATGTCAGCTCATATAAGAATATCATATAGATATAGCTAGTCCATTCTTTCTTTAAATAGATGTGAAAAGCAGATTTTGTATACTTGGTTGTGCTTCTTACATAGTTTGCTTAGAGATATTTTTAAAATATTCATTTTCCAAAAGTGTCCAGTTATTGACATGCATTACAAACATTTTTTTTTCCAAGCAAAATCCATTCTTGTGAACATAGCTGAGGAAGTCTCTCATTAACTGGTTGCTGCATCTGCCTTTGGTCTTTTTTTCATGCCGTGTGGTTCATTCAGCATTTTGTCATCCAGCTACATGAAATCACTTGCAGAAGTTCCAAGTTCTCCCTGCTTCTTTGTATCTATGTATATCATTCTGCCATTAAATTAAATAAGCAAAGAGGCCATTAGACTGATGGTATTCTAACTCCTCAACAGCTGGCATAAGCAAACCAAATCATAAACTCATAAATGCCTCAAGGTTAGGAAACCAAAATCTACGGACAATACACAAACAGCCAAACATACATTTCCCAAACAAGGCAACTGCATAAGCTACAGCCAATCAAATCACTTCCCTGCTTTATTTCTGTGTCTATTGTCTTTTCTCCAAGCTCTAGTTCTGGAGTGCTCCAATTACTTCCCCTTTTGCTCAGACTTACAATGTTTAATATGCCTCAGTTTATCTTTTTAAATAGTGCCTAAACATACCATCTCTCTTTCTCTGACTAGTTAATTCTTTTTTATTCTGAGGTGTAAGTATAGAAGTGATTTCCTCAGAAGAACACGCTTTGTCCTCCAAGTTCAGTTCAGTTCAGTTGCTCAGTCATGTCTGACTCTTTGCAACCCTATGGACTGCAGCACGCCAGGCTTCCCTGTCCATCTCCAACTCCCAGAGCTTGTTCAAACTCATGTCCAGTGAGTCAGTGATGCCATCCAACCATCTCATCCTCTGGTGTCCCCTTCTCCTGCCTTCAATCTTTCCCAGCACCAGGGTTTTATTCCAATGAGTCAGTTCTTTGCATCAAGTGACCAAAATATTGGAGTTTCAGCTTCAGCATCAGTCCTTCCAATGAACACCCAGGACTGATTTCCTTTAGGATGGACTTGCTGGATCTCCTTGCAGTCCAAGGGACTGTCAAGAGTCTTTAACACCACAGTTCAAAAACATCAATTTTTTGGTGCTTAGCTATCTTTATAGTCTAACTTTCACATCCATACATGACTACTGGAAAAACCATAGCTTTGACTAGATGGATCTTTGTTGGCAATGTCTCTGCTTTTCAATATACTGTCTAGGTTGATTATAACTTTTCTTTCAAGGAGCAAGCATCTTTTAATTTCATGGCTGCAGTCATCATCTGCAGTGATTTTGGAGCCCAAAAATATAAAGTGTCTCACTCTTTCCATTGTTTCCCCATCTATTTGTCATGAAGTGATGGGGCCAGATGCCATGATCTTAGTTTTCTAAATGTTGAGCTTTAAGCCAACTTTTTCACTCTCCTCTTTCACTTTCATCAAGAGACTCTTTAGTGCTTCTTTACTTTCTGCCATAAGGATGATGTCATCTGCGTATCTGAAGTTATTGATATTTCATATCACCATAGTCTTCCTGGAGCACTTTGTACACATCTGTCTTGTGGCTCTTATGACAGGAGACTGGAGCTCCCTATTGATGAGTGTCACTATTGGTCACTGATCTGTACTTAGCATCTAGCATTGGACCACAGGCATTAGGGATGATTGAATTCATGAATGAATGAACAGTCTTTTCTTTGTAGTGATACACAAGCTCAATATATGAGCAGATAATGTTCTTTTTGCTCTTCATAGCAAAAAAGAATATGCTTCTAATTTCCATCCTGCCCCTCTTTTGTAGTGTTTTGTCTAAAAGTGTTTTGAAGCCGTGACTATGGGAAGTCTAGGCTGATCACTGATTAAAGAATGCACTTAATGAAATGTGTTCAGAAACACACAGTAATATTTTTGGAAAGGTTTTTCTCCTCTGTTTTCATCCAATTAATGAAGCATTTGTATCCATGGGTACCCCTGCTGTTAAGTGGTTAGCTTTTTCCTTTAGCTTTAATTAAGTGTCTTCTGTTAAAGGAGACTTTTTAAAATTCATTTTTAATCACAAACAAGTAGAAAATATCCAGATTCTCTAGAGGTATTTCCCCAAGCTTTCCAAACATATTAAAAAAAAAAAAAACAAGTAGTGGAAGCAACACCTCATGCTCTCACATGCACAGCTTTGACCTCCTGGAATCCTTCCTAGGGTATTTGGTCGTGGTTGATCAGAATTACCTGACTGGATAAGTAAAGGGTTTCATGAGAACATTTGCTACAGAAAGTGAAACTGCTATGTACATTGAATTAACCAAAATAATTTAAGCAGAAGTTGATCTTCAGAAGAGACACCTCTAATAAGAGACTGAAAGCAGTCTACAAGGGATTTCATGACTGTTTTGGAGACAGAGTTGCCTTGTTTTTGTCAATTTCATATTTTTTTTTGTTTTTTATAAACATGGAGATTTTATAGTTCATTCTTAAAAAAAAAAAAAATTCAAAATACTGTGGAATTGCCCTATAATTGTAAACTATAGAACTTTGTGACAATGGCCCCCCACTCCAGTGCTCTTGCCTGGAAAATCCCATGGACAGAGGAGCCTGGTAGGCTGCAGCCCATGGGGTCACGAAGAGTCGGACACGACTGAACGACTTCAGTTTCACTTTTCACTTTCATGCATTGGAGAAGGAAATGGTAACCCACTCTAGTGTTCTTGCCTGCAGAATCCCAGGGTTGAGGGAGCCTGGTGGGCTGCCGTCTATGGGGTCGCACAGAATCGGACACGACTGAAGTGACTTAGCAGCATGAAAGTGAAGCCTTTTTTGATTAATGAACAGTGCCAAGTATTAAAGGGAACAAAAGTGTTTATTCAGTATCTTAAGACTAGCCAGGTAGAATTAAAAGTTTGATTATTACATTTTAAGATCACTAATAATTGTGTATGCATTAATATAATGAATTAGTTCCTGGGTGTTAGAAAAGAAATATAGTTTGAGATGAAACCATAATCAAAGTTTAATTATACATTTCCCTTGTATGTACTCAATACATATTCACATCATATAAAATTATTCAAAAATGTTTAAGATGAATTTGGCTATAACTTTAAATGAAAATAAATGAAAACTACCCAGATGTGGCTTCTAAATAGTCCATGTGTTCTCTGTTTTAGCAGTGCCAATATCATTAAGGAATTTATAATAGTACATTCCTTAAATGAAATACTTCATGTTGTAAATCACTAATCTAAAATTCATTATTCTATACTCTGATGCATTTTTGGATCATTTATAACTGATCTCTTCTGAGAAGCTGTTACACATGCTGATGATCTGGGTACCTCAGATAGCATTTTTGTAATGTTCTCTTCTTTTCTCTGCTAATTGTCTTGAAATATTGGTGCATGCCTGCTTTCTCAATTTCTTTATGATACTCTTCTCATTACTGGGTCTGATTTTGGCTTTTAGTTTTCATCATCTGTAACCTTTTGTAATATTTGACCCTGTCTCCATGAACCTGCTTGATTCAGTGATGTGACTCTCATGATTTTCTTATTCCGCTTCACTGGTGTCTCTGTTTCTATTTCCCTGAACCACTGGGATTATCAGAGGTTTTATTTTATTCTTTTCTGCACATTTCCTCTTTGCCCATGGCTTTAGTTTCTTTCTACAAATGGTTTATTTTCTACTGATAACACTTTCTCAGTTTTTTTCTTATGAGTTTTACAGATGAATTGCAAATGCATGCAATCTCCACATAAGACCAACACACTTTTATTATGCCTCTTTTTCTTTTTTCTGTAGCAAAAGATTCCTGTCCTATTCAACAGGATAATTATAGCACTATCTTCCCAGCCACCCAAGTTGGAAAGTTCAAAGTTGTTTCTTTCCAACCTCAAGACCAAAGATAGTCTTTAAGAAGATTATCCCCTAATTGACTCCCAATTACTCTTAGGTATTTCCACTTTTTCTCTATTCTATGTGCTACACGTCCATCCTCTTCTCAAAGTATCCTCTATCCTGTCACCAGTTTACTTTCCACAAGATCAGTCTGGTCATATAATGCAACTGTTCCATCTAGAATCATTCCCTAGTACCATTGTTGTTCAGTTACATCGTGTCTGACCCTTTGCATTCCCATGAACTGCAAGCATGCCAGACTTCCCTGTCCTTCATTATCTCCCAGAGTTTGTTACAACTCATGTGCATTGAGTCAGTGATGCCATCCAAACATCTCATCCTCTTTCATTGCCTTCTTTTGCCCTCAATCTTTCCCAGCATCAGGGTCTTTTCCAATGAGTCAGTTCTTCATATCAAAGTATTAGGAGTTTCAGCTTCAGCATCAGTTCTTCTAATGAATATTCAGAGTTGATTTCCTTTAGCATTGACTGGTTTGATTTCCTTGCTCTCTCCATGGGATTCTCAAGAGTCTTCTCCAGCAACACAATTCAAAAACATCAGTTCTTCAGCATTCAGCATTTTTTATGCTCCACCTCTCACATCCGTACAAGACTATGGCTTCAAACTCCTGTTTCTCAGTTATCTTCCTATTATGTTATCCATATCAAATTTTCCAAATTCCCTATGCTTGCTATTCCTTTGTTCACTGCATTTTCACAATCTGGAATTCAGCTACCTTCATCATTACCTAGTGACATCTTCTTGTCCTCATCTCTTTTATGAATTCCTATATTTCCTTTATCAAGATATCTTTAAACCTTATTTTTTTTTCTCCAGTAAAATTCTAAAATCAGAATAAAACTTTCTTTCCTCTGGATTCATGTAAGTTGTTGTTTAAGCTTCTTTTTTTTTTTTTCATTCTGAGTTACACTGCAGTTAACTGTTTGCATGTCTGGCATCAAAACTAGATTATAAACATAATAATATTATTTGCTTGTAAACTTATAAACTTAACAGAAACTTACTAAATACATGCACCAATATTCATTAAATATTTAAGTCAGAATTTCTAATACTTTTCTTCTTTGTCTTCTTTACATCATCATGTTTCTCTATTCACTGTTATGTTAAAGAAATTCCAATAAGACTTACAGTTACGAAACATACTTTGAAACAGTTCAACTACCTCTATGATAAAATCATTCAGTATTCTAAAAGAAGCCTCTGGAGAGTGTTAGATAGATTTTCCATGAGTCTTCAGTTGGACTGAAAACCATATGATTTCAAAGTCAATTGAATGAAAGGGTTGTGGATCCTGCTGACCTATTCCATTTGGATTAACCCATCATCTAGTCAAGAAATGTAGGAAATCATGTCAGCTCACAGAAGGAGGGACTGAAAAGTATTAGTTATGTTGTCTGTGCTCCAGCTGCATTCTTGTATTCAGGATAAAACTCAGGATAGTCTTCACAAGGACATTAGAATATTTGCCATAAACCGATCCACAGACTGGGCCTCAAAGACCTGATTGAATGAACATGGCTTAGAGGGAAGCTGAGGACACCTACTATTACTGACAACAAGCTGAAAGCAGTTACACTAATCTCAAAGCCCATTCTAATATTTACAAGTGTGAAGATGTCAAAGAGAACCCTCTTCTCTAAACACACTCCATTTTGTCTATAATCCTTAAAAGGTTGCTTCAGTGATCTGTTTTCATACAATAAATTGATAATAGGTAATTCAATGTCAATTTCCTGTCACTCAAAAATCAGTGCCAAAACAAAGCAAGTGTTTTTAAAATTTGTTTTTATCTACTTTTTAATTGGAGCATAATTGATTTACAATATTGTGTTAGTTTCTGCTGTACAACAACATGAATTAGCTATATGTATACATATCCCCTTCCAGTTAAGCCTCCCTCCCACCTTCCCCAAAGCAAATGCTTTTCATCTCTCATGAATCTGTGGTTTCACAGGAATCACCTGGATGCTTATTCTGCTCCATGTGGTATTAGCTTGGGACAACAGTCATCAAGAGACTGGACTGGACTGAAGTATCCAGCAGGGCTCATTCCTGTGACTGGTAGTTGGTGTCTGGAGGTCATCTGGGTCTATCAGTGAGTACCTGGGTCTTCTTTACATGGCTTTTTCATGAAGTGAGGCTTTCTGACATGGTTTCCTACATATACTTGACTAAGGTGATGGGCTAATCCAAATGGAATAAGTCAACAGAATCCACAAATCTTTCATGTAATTGACTGATTCCAAAGATGAAGTGTTTTGAGAGAGCCAAAACAGAATTTGTAGATCCAAAACTCAACTTCAGAGATGCATGATGTCA
Organism: Oryx dammah; assembly: GCF_014754425.2. Classification (NCBI taxonomy): domain Eukaryota; kingdom Metazoa; phylum Chordata; class Mammalia; order Artiodactyla; family Bovidae; genus Oryx; species Oryx dammah. The sequence goes on along the minus strand of NW_024070212.1, from coordinate 63,078,211 downwards.
TTTCTGCTCCATGCTATTGAACAAACCCAGTTACAGCAAGCTTAGCCCAGGCCCAAAGGGACAAGAAATAGATTTCAACTCTTAATGGAAGAAATGTACACCCATTGTTAACCCATCATAGGTATATGGTGGTGGACACTATGCTATAGATATATTTGAAAAAAATAAGTAAAAAAAAAAAAATAAAAGATGTGAGATTACCATCTAAACACTGCATACCCATGTCAACCAAAATTGTCTTGTTCTTTTTAATATATATATTATATTTAATATAGTTATATATATAACTATATTTATATAATATATAACTATAATTATAATACTATAATATATAATATATAATTATATAATATAAATATATAATATATAATATAAATATATAAGTATATACAATATATTATATAAATATATATATTATAAATACATATAAATATAATATAATATATATAACTATATTTAAATATATATAATAAAAAGAACAAGACAATTTTGGTTGACATGGGTTTGCAGTGTTTAGATGGTAATTATATATAGTGTGTGCTGCTGTCATAAGCACACTATACTTATATTTTCAGTTTTGATAGTATGTTGAATCAATAACATCATTTTGGAAAATTATTTGATATGATTTCTTGGTATAACTAATTATCATTGAGTTAATATCGCTATCTAGTAAGTGAAATGAATATGTTTCCACTACATGTAATATTTAATACACCTCAGATTTATTAGTTATAACTACAGAAAGCATTTTCTTTTGTTGTTGTTGAGTCCCACAGTTCTTTGCGATCCCATGGACTTCAGTACACCAGGCTTCCCTGTCCTTCACTATCGGAGCTTGCTCAAACTCATGTCCATCGAGTTGGTGATGCCATCCAACCATCTCATCCTCTGTCGTCCTCTTCTTTTGCCTTCAATCTTTCCCAGCATCAGGGACTTTTCCAATAACTTGGCTTTTCATATTAGGTGCCAATGTATTGGGGATTCAGCTTCAGCCTCAGTTCTTCCAGTGAATGTTCAGGGTTGATGTCCTTTAGGATTGACTGGTTTGATCTTGCAGTCCAAGGGACTCTCAAGAGTCTTCTCCAACACCACAGTTTGGAAGCATCAATTCTTCTAATACCTGTAAATTTTCTTTTTTTAGTAGCTGTAAATCTCAGACAGTTATTGAATTCTTACTTATTGATATATAAGTAAGTTTTTAGACTATGCCTAAGAGGATAACCTAAAACAAAAGTAAAATTTACACTTAAAATGTTCTAGATGATATCATTTTTTTATTATTGCCTTGTTATTACTTGGAAAAATCTTGTGTCTAACCTAATGATCGGCTTAAGCTGTCATTTTAGAGGTTAAAGCACACACCAATTTGGAAACATTTGTAAAACATTTTTATGGGAAGGAGAAATTTCTCAAAAGTTAGTAAAGATCTTCATATTTCAATCAATAGTTTCATCATAGGGAATTCCTTTAAATAAATTTTGACATAAGTTTAATTTATCATTCTCATTTATGGATCCTTGAATTAATAAAGAAACTGAAATCATGAGGACAGTTGTCAAGCTGAGAAAGGACTTCTTTAAATTACTTCCCTGCAGGATATGTCTAAGGAGACTTATTCTTACCATGAAATTATCTGACAAGAAGAAGCAGCTTTCTCCCCTTTCCTTTCAATATGCTTTCATCACAAGCCATACATGAATGATTCTTGTAATTCTAGATTTAAATGAGCATTGGAGCTGTGTTCATTTCTGCATCACAGCTGGTTAGTATTTTTATTAATTTTATTGGAGTGTAGTTGCTTTACAATGTTGTATTAGTTTCTGCTGTACAGCAAAGTGCATCAGCTATATGTTTACATATACCCCCCTTTTAAAAATTTCCTTTCCATTTAGGTCACCATAGAGCATCAGTAGAGTTTCCTGTGCTATGCAGGGGTCGTATTACTTATTACTTATCTATTTTCTATACAGTATCAGTGGTGCATATATGTCACATTTGGTTATTCATTTGAGAGAGATGATACTTTTTAAGTGACTCGGAGTTTTTATTGCTATTTTGGACTTAGTTATTGTTAATGTAATAGAGCATGTGAACTGATAATAAAGATCTATTTTTCTGAAATAAAATAAAGTAAAACTGAGGTTTTGAAGAAAATATTCTTGGAAAATTTTAGCCTGTATGCCTTATTTCTTAGGTAAAAATGACTTTTGTAAACTCAAACAAATGAAATAATCCTTATAAAATAATGTGAAATTGATTGCAGTTTTGGGCTGCTTTCTTATTTAAAGTCGACCAATTGACAAGAAATAATGGTAGTCCTACAATAAACTTCAGTCTTACATGCCTTTATGGTTTTAAAAAATTTACTTTTCCTTTATATATGTGTTTCTATAGATATAAGAATTTCTTTTTTAAAAAATAAACAGGTAGCTAAGAGATGATAGATAGATGTTACATAGGTAAATACTGCCCTTTTAAATTGTCTTATCCTTTTCGTATCCTCACCAGTCTTTGGTAACCTAGCTTAACATTTAATAGCACTTTAGTCTATATGATTTATTGTAAATCATTCATGTTGGATCCCAAATGTCAAACTATAAAGGCTATTTAGCACAAAAGATAGGCATTATCCAAAATAGGTAAAACTTAGATTTTATTATAACTATTATGACTAGCTTTGAGCAATGAAAGAAATGAATTTGATTAGTGTTACAAAAATACAATCCCTGTGGATTACCTTGGCTTGTTAATATGGCAAAATCTCAGGCAATTAACTTGAGTTTGGCAGATAAATTATGCCATGCTGTGAAAGAATGCTTTGTGCTACTCATAATAATCTAGTAGATCTCTTTAAATTCTAAGCAGAAAATAGTTATTCAATGTGTTCAAGTGAAACCTAAAATATTTTAAAGTCTATAACTATAACCAGTCCTTTCTATTACAAAAGAAAAATTATACTTGTCACGTCCTCTGTCTTCTAAAATCAACAGAATTCCCTCAGTATCCACATCCCAACTTCTGCTGTCATGGAAAGATTATGTACCTACGTTATTATCCATTCACAGAAGATGAATTTTCTATCCATATTATCTTGAGATACTTCATTTGTCAATTCTAAACTCTTTTTGTTGGCCAACACATTTTAATAAATGCTTGGAGAGGCCAAAAAGTTATTTAGTTAGTGCTAGTATATGTTAGGAGAAAGAAATGGCAACCCACTCCAGTATTCTTGCCTGGAGAATCCCAGGGACAGGGGAGCCTGGTGGGCTGCCATCTGTGGGGTTGCACAGAGTTGGACATGACTGAAGTGACTTAGCAGCAGCAGCAGCAGTATGTGTTAGTTGTTAGATGAACCAAAACAATAAATTGATTTAAACCTGCTCTTTACAACAATGTGAATCAGCTATAGGCTAATAGTGAAGTCACTCAGTCGTGTCCAACTCTTTGCTACCCCATGGGCTGTAGACTGGCTGGCTCCTCCATCCATGGGGTTTTCCAGGCAAGAATATTGGAGTGGGTTGCCATTTCCTTCTCCAGGGATCTTCCTGACCCACGGATGGAACTCGGGTCTCCCGCATTGCAGGTAGACTCTTTCCTGTCTCAGCCACCAGGTATACATGTTTCCCCTCCCCCTTGAGCCTCCCTCCACTCCTACATCCCACCCTCTAGATCATCAGAGAGCACCAAGCTGAGCTCTCTAAGTTATGCAGCAGCATACTGCTAGCAAACTATTTTGAACATTATAATGTATATATGTCAATAACTCAATTTATCCCATCATTTCCTTCTCCAATTCTGTGTCCACAAGTCTGTTCTCTAGGTCTGTGCCTTCATTACTGCTCTGCAAAATAGGTTCATCAATACCATTTTTCTAGATTTCATTGTTGCTGTTGTTTAATCACTAAGTCATGTCCAACTCTGTGCAAGCCCCTTGACTGCAGCATGCCAGCATTCTGCATACTCCACGATCTCCCAGAGTTTGCTCAAATTCAGGTCCATTGAGTCGGTGATGCAATCCAACCATCTCATCCTTTGCTGTCCCTTTCTCCTCTTGCCGTCAATCTTTCCCAGCATAGTGTCTTTTCCAATGAGTCAGCTCTTTGCATCAAATGGCCAACGTATAGGAGCTTCAGCAACAGACACTCCGATGAGTATTCAGGATTGATTTTCTTTAGGACTGACTAATTTGATCTCCTTGCAGTCCAAGGGACTCTCAAGAGTCTTCTCACCACAGTTTGAAAGCATCAGCTCTTTGGAACTCAACCTTCTTCATAGTCCAACCCAACATCTGTACATGACTATTGAAAAACCATAGCAGGCTTTGTCAGGAAAGTGATGTCTCTGGTTTGTACTATGCTGGCTAGATTTCCCATAGCTTTCCTTCTAAGGAGCAAGCATCTTAATTTCTCATGGCTGAAGGCACCATCTGCAGTGATTTTAGAGCCCAAGAAAATAAAATGTGTCACTGCTTCAATGTTTTCCCCTTCTTTCTGCCATGAAGTGATGGGACCTGATGCCATGATCTTAGTTTTTTGAATGTTGAGTTTCAAGTCAGTTTCTCCACTCTTTTACCCTCATCAAGAAGCTCTTTAGTTCTTCATTTTCTGCCATTAGAGTGATATCATCTGCGTATCTGAGGTTGTTGATATTTCTCCTGGCAATCTTGATTCCAGCTGTGATTCATCCAGCCCAGCACTTTGCATGCTGTACTCTGCATATAAGTTAAATAAGCAGTGGCAATATACAGCTTTGACACACTCCTTTCCCAGATTGGAACCAGTCAGTTGTTCCATGTAAGGTTCTAACTGTTTCTTCTTGACCCACATACAGGTTTCTCAGGAGATAGGTAAGGTGGTCTGGTACTCTCATCTCTTTGAGAATTTTTCAACAGTTAGTTGTGATCCACACAATCAATGGCTTTAGCATAGTCACTGAAGCAAAAGTAGATATTTTACTGGAATTCTATTGTTTTCTCCGTGATCCAACAAATGTTGGCAATTTGATCTGTTGTTTCTCTGCCTTTTCTAAATCTGTCTTGTACATCTGGAAGTTCTCAAGTCATATACTGCTGAAGCCTTGCTTGAAGGATTTTGAGCATTATCTTGCTAGCATGTGAAATGAGTATGATTGTGTGGTAATTTGAACATTTTTGGCATTGCCCCTTTTAGGGACTGGAATGAAAACTGCCCTTTCCCAGTCCTTTGGCTGCTATTGAGTTTTCTAAATTTGCTGACATATTGAGTGCAGCACTTTAACAGCATCATCTTTGGATTTTAATAGCTCAACTGAAATTCCTCATCTCCACTAGCTTTGTTTGCAGTAATGCTTCATAAAGCCCCCCTGGCTTCACACTCCAGGTTTTCTGGCTCTTGGTAATTGACTACACCATTGTGGTTATCTGGGTCATTAAGATCTTTTTGTATAGTTCTGTGTATTCTTTCCACCTCTTCTTAATTTCTTCTGCTTCTGTTAGGTTCTTACCATTTCTATTCTTTACTGGGCCCATCTTTGCATGAAATGTTCCCTTGATATCTCCATTTTTCTTGAAGAGATATCTAGTTTTTCCCATTCTATTGCTCTCTTTTATTTATTTTCTTTGTTCATTTAAGAAAATCCTCTTATCTCTTATTGCTGTTCTCTGGAACTCTGCATTCAGTTGGGCATATCTTTCCCTTTCTCCCTTGCTATTTGCTTCTCTTCTTTCTTCACTTATTTGTGAAGCCTCCTCAGATATCCACTTTGCCTTTTGGCATTTCTTTTTCTTTGAGATGGTTTTGGTCACTGCCTTCTTCCCTGATAGTTCAGTTGGTAAAGAATCTGCCTGCAATATAGGAGACTCTGGTTTGATTCCTGAGTCAGGAAGATCTGCTGGAGAAAGGATAGACTACCCATTCTGTATTCTTGGGTCTCCCTGGTGGCTCAGATGGTAAAGAATCCACCTGCAATGTGGGAGACCTGGGTTCAGTCCGTGGGTTGGGAAGATCCCCTGGCAAAGAGAAAAGCTACCCACTCCAGTATTCTGGCATGGAGAATTCCATGGACTATATAGTTCATGGGGTCACAAAGAGTCGGACACAACTGAGCAACTTTTTCACTTCACTTCACTTCTTGCTATCATACAATACTTGTTTTTCTCTTTCTGACTTATTTCTCTCTGTATGACAGACTCTGTGTTCATCCATATCACTATAAATGACTTCATTTTGTTCCTCAGTAACATCCCATTATATATATGTACAACATCTTCTTTATCCATTCATCTGTATATGGACATCTAGAATTCTTCCAAGTTCTGACTATTGTAAATAATGCTGCATTGAACATTGGGTTACATATATCTTTTTGAATTATTGTTTCCTCAGGATGTATGCCCAGTAATGGGATTCCTGAGTCATATGGTTGTTCTATTTTTAGTTTTTTAAGGAACCTCCATACCGGTCCCCATAGGGGCTGTATCAATGTACATTCCCACCAAGAGTACAAGAGGGTTCCCTTTTTTCCACACCCTCTCCCAATACAATATTGTAAAGCAGTTACACTTGAATTAAAAAAAAGGAGAAGAAGAAATTAAATGGGTAATAAAGAAAAAGAAGTTATGTCTAATCCAAAGTGGCTTCACTGGTGCATTCTATTAAACATATAAATGAAAAAATAATACCAATTCTTTACTAATACTTTCATAAAGTATAGGAGGGGTGAACACTTCTAAACTCATTCTATGAAGTTAGCGTCACTCTGATAGTAAAGCCAAATAAAGATATAACAGAGGGCCTCCCAGGTAGCACTAGTGGTAAAGAACCTGCCTGCCAAAGCAGGAGACAAAAGAGAATTGGGCTCAACCCCTGGGTCAGGAAGATTCCCCTGGAGAAGGAAATGGCACCCCACTCCAGCACTCTTGCCTGGAGAATCCCGTGGACAGAGGAGCCTGGCGGGCTACAGTCCATGGGGTCACAAACAGTCGGACACGACTGAAGGGGCTTGGTACACATGAAAAGATATAACAAAAAAAGAAACTGTAGACCAGTATACTCTATGAACACAGATATAAAGGAATCTTTTAAAAGATGTGAATTAACCAAATTAAGAAATGACAAAAAATAAAGAAAAACACACTGATATGTGTGCTGGAGTTCTCAGACTGAATTTAACTCATAAAACTCTTTAAAAATTCTGCCATCAGCATCCATTTATAATGACCAGTTTGAAGCAAGTATACATATGCAGATAAGTACACATATTATAAATACACATCTCAATGAATTTTCATGACATAAACATTTGTATAATAGCACCACCAACAAGAAAAAGTAAATTACCAGCATCCTGAGAAGCTCCCTAGTTAAGGATAGGGAAGCCTGGTGTGCTGCAGTCCACAAGGTTGCAAAGAGTTGGACATGATTTTGTGACTGAATAATGACAAGGGAATATGAAACTGATTGACTTACCTTCTTTGTTCTCCAATATTGAAGACACTTTTAGTTACATAAACACACACACACAAATAGTTTTTTAGGTTTTGTCTTTTGTCTGATAAGTAGACAAGTGTCTTATAAAATAAATAATATGTAAGTGAACAACTACTTCCTGCTACTCTTAATTCATCATCTTATAAAAATGTCTTCAATATTTGTCATTCTAAGTTTTTTTTTCAGATATGTACCTTAGATCATTATATCCAGAGTTAACTCTATTCATTCCTAATTACTAGAAGTGCTTTATAACAACATATTAGAAATGTTTCTAGAACTTTAATTCAGTAATATCATTACAAAGGAAAACAGAAAACAAAAAATGATATCTACACATTTCTAATGAGTAAACAACTTCGATTTATATGCAATTCAATGGTCCTAATAGTAGGACAATAAAAGATATGAGATTATTTTAATTGATTTTTTTAAACCAACTCAATGAACACTTTTTACCATCTTTATTATACAATCCTAGCTACCAGTTTGTATTTGTATAGGACTTAGAGAACAGACCATTTTGTGCTTTGGATTAAATTAACTAAATAAAGAAGTTAAGAACATTTAACTTCAGTGTTCAAATGTTACATAAGTACATCTTTTAGTTATTCATTTCAGTTTAATCACTCAGTCATGTCTGACTCTTTCCGACCACATGGACTGCAGCACGCCAGGCTTCCCTGTCCATCATCAACACTCAGAGCCTATTCAAACTCACATCCATTGTATCAGTGATGCTATCTAACCATCTCATCCTCTATTGTCCCCTTCTCCTCCTGACTTCCATCTTTCTCAGCATCAGGGTCTTTTCCAATGAGTCAGTTCTTCCCATCAAGTGGCCAAAATATTGGATTTTCAGCTTCAGCATCAGTCCTTCCAATGAATATTCCAGACTGATTTCCTTAAGGACTGACTGACTTAATCTTGCAGTCCAAGGGACTCTTAAGAATCTTCTTCAACACCACAGTTCAAAAGCATCAATTCTTTGGTGCTCAGCTTTCTTTATAGTCCAACTCTCACATCCATACATGATTACTGGAAAAACCATAACTTTGACTAGACAGACCTTCGTTGTAATGTCTCTGCTTTTTAATAGGCTTTCTAGGTTGGTCACAGCTTTTCTTCCAAGGAGCAAACATCTTTTAATTTCATGGCTGCGGTCCCATCTGCAGTGATTTTAGAGCCCTCCAAAATTAAGTCTGTCACTGTTTCCACTGTTTCCCCATCTATTTGCCATGGAGTGATGGGACCAGATGCCATGATCTTAGTTTTCTGAATGTTGAGTTTTAGTTATTATGCAATTACAAAGACTTTATTTTATTTTTCTTGCAAATCTGGTCTGTGGATTCCAGTTAATCTTGTTTAATTCCAACTGAATCAAATTGGACTTGTTTGGATGAGCAGTTGTCCTAGGGCAGTCTAAGCATGACAGAGGAGAGATCAAATGGGAAGTTCAGGAAGATAGTGTGTGCCTAGCAGGTAGTAGTCTGAGGATTGAAGTCCAGAATTCATAAGGTTTCATGAAAGATGAGAAGCAATGTTATATTTTGAATTTTAAATTCTGTGACAAGTATATGCTACATTGTAACGAAATTCTGAGAAAGCACACTGAGATCAGAATTAGGAAATATAAAGCAAAAGAGCATACAGGAAAAATTCAATTGGATTGGCTCTTTTAGGGATGAAACAAGTCTTCTAGGCCTTCTTAGAGGCTATGGCTGGTCAAAAAAATTGAAATAATTAAACAGATTAACAGAAGAAAAGGATACACTTTTGATTAAATTATTACTTGAGAGTCTTTTCAGTTGGTTGACGACCTGAGAACTTATATGACAACAAAAGAGGTTTGAAATAGGCATTCAATTGTAGAGAAATTACCAGGAAGTAAGGGTTAATTTAACAAGATTTGTTTGTACAGATTTCTCAGCCTCTTTTTCCCATCTCTGCTAATGTCTTCCTTCCTCCTGGTACACCTTTTACATGGAGTTTTATCTTCAGCTTTTAGAAAGAAAAAGGAAGGTCAGAGTGTTTGTATGACACCTGCTATCTCTCAATAGGTTTTAATTCAAAATAATCAATATGCTGGAACGGCATATTTTGGGGTTGATTCCTTCACTATTTAAGCTCCATTTTCAGGATTCTCAGACCAACTGAATGTTATAGCAGGAAATGTTAGGCTTGCAAGTATTTAGTATGTAAGCAGACTTAACAAAGGAAAGTAGAATATGAGATAGTCATCTGAAGTGTAGTCTGTTGAATCCCAGCCCAATCAGATACCCTTGGAAAGTGCACCTCAATTTCATGCTCCCCTCCTCAAGACTGAAATCTGCAGTCATTTTCAAAGACAGTCTTTTTGATGCTGGAACCACTTGTCTCAGAGAGCAAGATACCTGCTAGTTTTGGTTACCTCAGGTCTTGCAGCAGTCAATTAGGTGTGGAGCCTTAGTTTAAAGGCTCAGCTGTGTTACCTGGATATGCAATAAGCTACAAGGTAATTTATACTCCAAATCTTTCTGAATGTACAATTTTACCTTGCTAGTTTCTTGGCCTGAAGCTATCCTGATTTCCTTATTCCCATTCTGATTTCTCTTGAGAGTCCTTGTACACAAAATCTAATCTCAGTGTTGTCATCTGGGGCAACCAGACTAAACCACCTGCTAAACAATCAGGACTATACCAGGAGCTCATTTATGATTATAGCCATAATCCAAAGACAAATGTTAATTGCTCACTCTACAGATGATGCTCTCCCTACAGTTATGGTTTCCCTTAGGTGTGGGTAAGTGTTTCTCAAAATATAGTCTGAGAATCAACTGGGGAAGAACCATTTTAGATGACAACATATAGGGTTTTAGGCCCTGTCACATGACACCTGAATCAGAGTCACTGAGGCTGGGACAGGTTGATATCTTTAAGGAAAGCCTCAAGGTGATTCTTATGCACATAGAAGTTTAAGAAACTCTGATCTAAGTCATGTATGAGAAGCTGGTTTATTTCCTAGCTTCCAGATGGTTGGGGCTGCTATTTGTGGCATAGTCTAGGCTGGCTGTAGAAGAGAAACCAGACAGATCTGATGTTATCTGAAAGTATAAACACTGTCTGCCAGGAATGAGTCAATTTCTTAGAGATAATAAACTTACATAAGACTCCTTTTAAGGATGAGGAATCCAAGTCTAGAAAGGTTAAGTGATTTTGTCAAATAGCATGAAAAGACAATCTTTAGATGAAACAAAATGTCTCAGGTCTCCTAGTTCTCAAGCCCTGTGCTCTTTTCATCCATGCTACTTCCTGTGACTGTTCATATTGCCACTCCTAAATCAAAGCAAAATATAATAAAATGACAACAGCTGTAATGTTTGCAGTCACCGGTAAAGTTTTGCCTGTGAATATTTTTGTGCATGTATTCCCCACCACCACATAAAGGCATATCTGGTTCAATGAGAAAAGATGATTAATTCCATGCATATTTCTAGACGTTTCCCTTTCATTATGCTGTGTCTATCACACAAGGCTGATTCTCATGGCTACAGAAGTTAGACACAGAGGATCTGCACGTGGGAATATTTTCATACAAATATGGCTTAATCTAGATATATTAAAATGTCTAGTGGCTTAAATTAATTAAGCAGTAGAATTGCTAACATATACAAACAAAATATCAAACACTTGACATCCTGTAAACAAAGCAAACATAGGCTCCCTAAATTGTTCACTGTTTAACCAGTTGATTTGTGATCATGTGGACAGAGCCTGTATGTTTATCCAGTTGTATATATGACCACATTCTCATGAAAAGCACGAATGTTTGGGAGACTACTTCTTATTTTTGAATACCAGTGCTTTGATCCCTCGTTAGTATGCACAATCACATGTTGAGTGCAGAGTCTTAAATTTGTACATTTATTCATTTCAATTTTTTAATCTAAGAAAGAAATAGAAAATCAAAACAAAACAAAATTGGACTTTTTAACTGGTTTTGTAAAATGTGAAAAAGTGAATTGGCTTATAGTTTTAATTTATTGTTACAATATAGTTATAATTTCATTTAATATGAAGTTAGCTATTACAATTGTTAATCATTATACTTTTAGATGAGTTTTATTAAGTTATGGCTACATTCTATTTTCATACAGAGAAATAGAGTTTTTTGGATAAGTGTTACTCTTTGGGGGTTGGGCTATAGATAGACACTGATCTGCTTCTATTGAAAAAGCCACATTTAAAATAAGGAATTCATAAGTTTTTGTTTTTCATCAGTTCTTAAAGTATTTTGTGGGATAAGGGATGGTTAGTGTGCTTATGGTGTTTTTTCCTCTTTTTAATGTCAACAGCAGCAAACCACATACTAACTGCAAAGCACAGTTATTAGATTAAATATTTTGATGCTCACAATGTAACTCAGAAATTTTAGAGTATGTCAAGACATTCTATGTCTCTGATAAGGCTTGGTTTGTTCTGGTATAAATTTATTGAGGTATACAACTTTGCCAAGTCTCAACATGAAGTTGCCATATAAAGAAACTTTGAAATTTTATGGTAGCTCTGACCAATCTATACAAATACTCTCTCCATGCCATAAGTTGCAGTCTTATACTGTTAGTCCAAGGGGCAATAATTTATCTCTGCTTATACTCTGCAAACTGTTCATCATCTGACATCAATTTTGCTTTAGGTCTGAAGGCTTGTGGTGTAAACATGATGAAGGAAACTGGAATCAGTTCAGTTCAGTTCAGTCGCTCAGTCGTGTCCGACTCTTTGTGGCCCCATGAATCGCAGCACGCCAGGCTTCCCTGTCCATCACCATCTCCCGGAGTTCACTCAGACTCATGTCCATCGAGTCCGTGATGCCATCCAGCCATCTCATCCTCGGTCGTCCCTTTCTCCTCCTGCCCCCAATCCCTCCCAGCATCAGAGTCTTTTCCAGTGAGTCAACTCTTCGCATGACGTGGCCAAAGTATTGGAGTTTCAGCTTTAGCATCATTCCTTCCAAGGAAATCCCAGGGTTGATCTCCTTCAGAATGGACTGGTTGGATCTCCTTGCAGTCCAAGGGACTCTCAAGAGTCTTCTCCAACACCACAGTTCAAAAGCATCAATTCTTCGGCGCTCAGCCTTCTTCACAGTCCAACTCTCACATCCATACATGACCACAGGAAAAACCATAGCCTTGACTAGACGGACCTTAGTCGGCAAAGTAATGTCTCTGCTTTTGAAAATGCTATCTAGGTCGGTCATAACTTTTCTTCCAAGGAGTAAGCGTCTTTTAATTTCATGGCTGCAATCACCATCTCCAGTGATTTTGGAGCCCCAAAAAATAAAGTCTGACACTGTTTCCTCTGTTTCCCCATTTATTTCCCATGAAACGATGGGACCAGATGCCATGATCTTCGTTTTCTGAATGTTGAGCTTTAAGCCAAATTTTTCGCTCTCCTCTTTCACTTTCATCAAGAGGTTTTTTAGCTTGTCTTCACTTTCTGCCATAAGGGTGGTGTCATCTGCATATCTGAGGTTATTGATATTTCTCCCGGCAATCTTGATTCCAGCTTGTGTTTCTTCCAGTCCAGAGTTTCTCATGATGTACTCTGCATACAAGTTAAATAGGCAGGGTGACAATATACAGCCTTGACGTACTCCTTTTCCTATTTGGAACCAGTCTGTTGTTCCATGTCCAGTTCTAACTGGTACTTTCTGACCTGCATACAGATTTCTCAAGAGGCAGGTCAGGTGGTCTGATATTCCCATCTCTTTCAGAATTTTCCACAGTTTCTTGTGATCCACACAGTCAAAGGCTTTGGCATAGTCAATAAAGCAGAAATAGATGTTTTTCTGGAACTCTCTTGCTTTTTCCATGTTCCAGCAGATGTTGGCAATTTGATCTCTGGTTCTTCTGCCTTTTCTAAAACGAGCTTGAACATCAGGGAGTTCACGGTTCACATATTGCTGAAGCCTGGCTTGGAGAATTTTGAGCATTACTTTACTAGCATGTGAGATGAGTGCAACTGTGTGGTAATTTGAACATTCTTTGGCATTGCCTTTCTTTGGGATTGGAATGAAAACTGACCTTTTCAGGTCCTGTGTCCACTGCTGAGTTCTCCAAATTTGCTGGCATATTGAATGCAGCACTTTCACAACATCATCTTTCAGGATTTGAAGTAGCTCAACTGGAATTCCATCACCTCCACTAGCTTTTTCCGTAGTGATGCTGTTGCTCTCCTGCTTTTCTTCCTAGTTTTTATTTACCTTCATTTTGCATGTGCATATACTCTGGGTAGTTATTTATTATTTTAAAAATGGATACTATTTTAACTCTTTTATCTCAAAAGCTGCAATTGGCTTTGTTTGCCTGTTTGCTTTTACTGGAAAATTTTAATTTTATTTTAAAACACATTTATTTATTTATTTTTGGCTGCATTTGGTCTTAGTTGCAGCATGAAGGAATCTTCTGTTGTCGTGTGCAGGTTCAGTAGTTGAGACACTTTGGCTTAGTTGCCCCTTGCATGTGGGAACTTAGTTCCACAATCAGGGAACGAACTCTCATCCCCTGCATTGCAAGGCAGATTCTTAACCACTGGACCACCAGGGAAGTACTTGGATGACTTTAATTTCAATGCTATATCCAGAAGAGTTTTCTAATGATTACTTTTGGGGATAAAATGATAGTTTGGTACAGTGGAAAGATCCAAAATGGATGACAGATGGGTTGTTTGGACTTGAAATTCTGTGATTAACATGTGTGAACTGTGGGAAAACGCCTTGCCTTCTTCCCTCAGGTGCTGCATTTATAAAATAAGGTCTGTTAGGAAAATACTCCATATAACAGATTGCATGAGTGCATACTTAGTCTGTTAGTCATGTCCAACTCTTTATGACCCCATGGACTGTAGCTGGCCAGGCTCCTCTGTCTATGGGCTTTTTCTAGGAAGGAATACTAGAATGGGTTCCCATTCCCTTCTTCAGGGGGAGATCCTGACCCAGATATAAAACTTAGGTCTCCTGTATCGCAGGCATATTCTTAATCGTCTGAGCCACCCAGGAAGCCCACCAGATTGGATAATGGCCCCCAAATTGCCCTAATCCTTGGAACCTTTAAGTATGTTATTTTACAAGACAAAAGAGATCTTATAGATGGGCCCAAAGATATGTGTTCCCAAAGCTGAAGAGGAAGGTAGAACGGTCAAAGGTCTGATGACAGAAGAGGCAGCAAAGAGTCAAAGTATGAGAGAGACTCACATTGTTACTGGCTTTAGAAACAGGAAAGGAACTTGGTAGAGGAATACAGCCAGACCCTAGAGGCTGGAAACAGATCTCAGCTGACAGCCAGTAAGTTAATGGAGACATCAGTCATAAAACCAAAATGAACTGAATTCTTCCAACAACCGAATGAGCAAGAATCCCCAGAAAGGAACATGTAGCTTTGTTGTTCGTGTTTAGTTCCTTAGTCATGTCTGACTCTTTGCAACCCCATTGTCTATAGCCCACCAGGCTCCGATGTCCAGGGATTGCCCAGGCAAGAACACGGGAGTGGGTTCCCATTTCCTTCTCTAGGGGATCTTCCTGACCCAGGGATCAAACCCACATCTCTTGCTTGGCAGGCGGATTGTTTACCACTGAGTCACCGGGAAGCCTATACCTTGTGTTATGCTGTGCTGTGCCCATACCTTATAGAACTATACCACTGAACTTGAAAATTTTTGTTTACAACATAATTATAACTAATGCTATAAAGCTGGAAAAAACATAAATAGTATGTGAAAACATTTTTCAGACTTCAAAGTGTGGAGTCAACTCAAAAAACATTTAAGAGCTACTGAACATTCTTACCTGTGCTGGGGATACAAAGAAAAATGTGATACTATCCTTGGTCTCAAAAAACTAATACTGGCAGGAGATACAAGCATATGAACAAATAAATCAAGGCCACTCTGTATCAAATGTATTATGTTTGAGGTGTAGTATAAGGAACAATGAAGGCATAAAGGAGGAAGCTTGGTTTCTATAGTTATGTGTTATTTTACATTTTTCATTCTCATTTAAAAGGGTCTTTAGATTTTTCAATAAAGCAAAAAACTGTTTTCTACTTTTTCATTCTAAAATTGTATTAAAATATATTTAGAGAAATGCAAACCCAAACGAAAGTAAAGTATCAATTCCTAAAGTGTAACCAGTTTTTGAATTCTTGATGTCAAATGATGGAGAAAATATGCTCCATCTAGTTGGGTCTTTAAGGATAAAGTTTTACTTGTCACTGTGATTTGTTGAACGTTAAATACTCTGTACTTCAGTTCAGTTCAGTCGCTCAGTCGTGTCCGACTCTTTGTGACCCAATGAATCGCAGCGTGCCAGGCTTCCCTGTTCATCACCATCTCCCGGAATTCACTCAGACTCATGTCCATCGAGTCCGTGATGCCATCCAGCCATCTCATCCTCGGTCGTCCCTTTCTCCTCCTGCCCCCAATCCCTCCCAGCATCAGAGTCTTTTCCAGTGAGTCAACTCTTCCCATGAGGTGGCCAAAGTACTGGAGTTTCAGCTTCAGCATCATTCTTTCCAAAGAAATCCCAGGGTTGATCTCCTTCAGAATGGACTGGTTGGATCTTGCAGTCCAAGGGATTCTCAAGAGTCTTCTCCAACAACACACTTCAAAAGCATCAATTCTTCAGTGCTCAGCCTTCTTCACAGTCCAACTCTCACATCCATACATGACCACAGGAAAAACCATAGCCTTGACTAGACAGACCTTAGTCGGCAAAGTAATGTCTCTGCTTTTGAATATGCTGTCTAGTTTGGTCATAACTTTCCATCCAAGGAGTGACCGTCTTTTAATTTCATGGCTGCAATCACCATCTCCAGTGATATTGGAGCCCCCCAAAATAAAGTGTGACACTGTTTCCACTGTTTCCCCATCTATTTCCCATGAAGTGATGGGACTGGATGCCATGATCTTCATTTTCTGAATGTTGAGCTTTAAGCCAAATTTTTCACTCTCCTCTTTCACTTTCATCAAGAGGCTTTTTAGCTTGTCTTCACTTTCTGCCATAAGGGTGGTGTCATCTGCATATCTGAGGTTGTTGATATTTCTCCAGGCAATCTTGATTCCAGCTAGTGCTTCTTCCAGTCCAGTGTTTCTCATGATGTACTCTGCATATAAGTTAAATGAGCAGGGTGACAATATACAGCCTTGACGTACTCCTTTTCCTATTTGGAACCAGTCTGTTGTTCCATGTCCAGTTCTAACTGTTGCTTCCTGGCCTGCATACAGATTTCTCAAGAGGCAGGTCAGGTGGTCTGGTATTCCTATCTCTTTCAGAATTTTCCACAGTTTCTTGTGATCCACACTGTCAAAGGCTTTGGCATAGTCAATAAAGCAGAAATAGATATTTTTCTGGAACTCTTTTGCTTTTTCCATGATCCAACAGATGTTGGCCATTTGATCTCTGGCTCCTCTGCCTTTTCTAAAACCAGCTTGAACATCAGGGAGTTCACAGTTCACGTATTGCTGAAGCCTGGCTTGGAGAATTTTGAGCATTACTTTACTAGCATGTGAGATGAGTGCAATTGTGCAGTAGTTTGAACATTCTTTGGCATTGCCTTTCTTTGGGATTGGAATGAAAACCGACCGTTTCCAGTTCTGTGTCCACTGCTGAGTTTTCCAAATTTGCTGGCATATTGAGTGTAGCACTTTCACAGCATCATCTTTCAGGATTGAAACAGCTCAATTGGAATTCCATCACCTCCACTAGCTTTGTTCGTAGTGATGCTTTCTAAGGCCCACTTGACTTCACATGCCAAGATGTCTGGCTCTAGATTAGTGATCACATCATCATGATTATCTGGGTCGTGAAGATCCTTTTTGTATAGTTCTTCTGTGTATTGTTGCCACCTCTTCTTAATATCTTCTGCTTCTGTTAGGTCCATACCATTTCTGTCCTTTATCGAGCCCATCTTTGCATGAAACGTTCCCTTGGTATCTCTAATTTTCTTGAAGAGATCTCTAGTCTTTCCCATTCTGTTCTTTTCCTCGATTTCTTTGCATTGATTGCTGAAGAAGGCTTTCTTATCTCTTCTTGCTATTCTTTGGAACTCTGCATTCAGATGCTTATATCTTTCCTTTTCTCCTTTGCTTTTTGCCTCTCTCCTTTTCACAGCTATT
Organism: Oryx dammah; assembly: GCF_014754425.2. NCBI lineage: Eukaryota > Metazoa > Chordata > Mammalia > Artiodactyla > Bovidae > Oryx > Oryx dammah. The sequence goes on along the minus strand of NW_024070212.1, from coordinate 63,060,593 downwards.
TGTAAGGCCTCTCAGATAGCCATTTTGGTTTTTTGCATTTCTTTGCCATGGGGATGGTCTTGATTGCTGTCTCCTGTACAATGTCACGAACCTCATTCCATAGTTCATCAGGCATTCTATCTATCAGATCTAGGCCCTTAAATCTACTTCTCACTTCCACTGTATAATCATAAGGGATTTGATTTAGGTGATACCTGAATGGTCTAGCGGTTTTCCCTACTTTCTTCAATTTTAGTCTGAATTTGGTAATAAGGAGTTCATGATCTGAGCCACAGTCAGCTCCTGGTCTTGTTTTTGTTGACCGTATACAGCTTCTCCATCTTTGGCTGTAAAGAATATAATCAATCTGATTTCGGTGTTGACCATCTGGTGATGTCCATGTGTAGAGTCTTCTCTTGTGTTGTTGGAAGAGGGTGTTTGCTATGACCAGTGTGTTTTCTTGGCAAAACTCTATTAGTCTTTGCCCTGCTTCATTCCACATTCCAAGGCCAAATTTGCATTACTCCAGGTGTTTCTTGACTTGCTACTTTTGCATTCCAGTCCCCTAAAATGAAAAGGACATCTTTTTTGGGTGTTAGTTCTAAAAGGTCTTGTAGGTCTTTATAAACACATTCAGCTTCAGCTTCTTCAGCATTACTGGTTGGGGCATAGGGTTGGATTACTGTGATATTGAATGGTTTGCCTTGGAGATGAGCAGAGATCATTCTGTCGCGTTTTAGATTGCATCCAAGTACTGCATTTTGGACTCTTTTGTTGACCATGATGGCTACTCCATTTCTTCTGAGGGATTCCTCCCCTCAGTAGTAGATATAATGGTCATCTGAGTTAAATTCACCCATTCCAGTCCATTTTAGTTGGCTGATTCCTAGGATGTCAACGTTCACCCTTGCCATCTCTTGTTTGACCACTTCCAATTTGCCTTGATTCATGGACCTGACATTCCAGGTTCCTATGCAATATTGCTCTTTACAGCATCGGATCTTGCTTCTATCACCAGTCACATGCACAACTGTGTATTGTTTTTGTTTTGGCTCCATCCCATCACTCTTTCTGGAGTTATTTCTCCACTGATCTCCAGTAGCATATTGGGCACCTAATGACCTGGGGAGTTCCTCTTTTGGTATCCTATCATTTTGCCTTTTCATACTGTTCATGGGGTTCTCAAGGCAAGAATACTGAAGTGGCTTGCCATTCCCTTCTCCAGTGGACCATGATCTGTCAGACCTCTCCACCATGACCCACCCATCTTGGGTTGTCCCGTAGGCATGGCTTGGTCTCATTGAGTTAGACAAGGCTGTGATCCTAGTGTGATTAGTTGACTAGTTTTCTGTGAGTATGATTTCAGTGTGTCTGGCCTCTGATGCCCTCTTGCAACACCTACCATCTTACTTGGGTTTCTCTTACCTTGGGCTTGGGGTATCTCTTCACAGCTGCTCCAGCAAAGCACAGCTGCTGCTCCTTACCTTGGATGAGGGGTATCTCCTTACTGCAGCTGTTCCTGACCTTCAACGTGGGATAGCTCCTCTAGGCCTTCCTGAGCCTGTGCAGCCACCGCTCCCCGCGTTGCTTTTCCTGGCCGCTGGCCCTGGCCTCAGGCATGGGTGGCTTCTCCCAGCCACCCCTGACCTCGGGTGCAGGGTAGCTCCTCCCAGCCGCCACTAACCTCAGACATGGTGTGTCTCCTCCCGGCCGCTGCCACTGACCTCGGGTGCAGGGTAGCTCCTCTTGGCCGTTCCTGCGCCGTCGCAGCCTGGCACTCTAGGCCGCTGCCCCTGACCTCGGACGTGGGGTAGCTCCTCTTGGCCGTGCTTAGGGTGCCGGCCTTCCCCCGCAGCCGCCTGCGCTTAGGGCGCTGGTGAGCCCTCTTCAGGGTATGAGGGCCGGCCAGCGCCCTAAGTGCAGGCGACTCTGTACTGAACCAATGATATATTCAAGATAATTTATCTTTAGAGTGAAAACAATATTCATCTAAGTTATCTGGTAAACTTGACATACAGTAGCATCTAGCTGTATAGTATTTAAACTTTGGTGAGTGATATATATACACTTTTGGGCTTCCCTGGTGGCTCAGACAGTAAAGAATCTGACTAAAATGCAGATCTGGGTTTGACCCCTAGGTCAGGAAGACTGTATGTCAGGTTTACCAGATAACTTAGATGAGGTGGCAAGACGGTGTGACCTTGAGCCAGACGTCCTGGAATGCAAAGTCAAGTGGGCCTTAGGAAGCATCACTATGAAAAAAGCTAGTGGAGGTGATGGAATTCCAGTTGAGCTATTTCAAATCCTGAAAGATGATGCTGTCAAAGTGCTGCACTCAATATGCCAGCAAATTTGGAAAACTCAGTAGTAGCCACAGGACTGCAAAAGGTTAGTTTTCATTCCAATTCCAAAGAAAGGCAATGCCAAAGAATGCTCAAACTACTGCACATCTCACACTCTAGTAAAATAGTGCTCAAAATCCTCCAAGCCAGGCTTAAACAGTAGATGGACTGTGAACTTCCAGATGTACAAGCTGGATTTAGAAAAGGCAGAGGAACCAGAGATCAAATTTTCAACATCCTCTGGATTATCAAAAAAGCAAGAGAGTTAAAAAATAATCTACTGCTTTATTGACTATGCCAAAGCCCTTGACTATGTGGATTACAACAAAGAGTGGAAAATTCTTAGAGATTATTCCAGACTACCTGTTCTGCCTCTTGAGAAATCTGTATGAAGTTCAGGAAGCAACAGTTAGAACTGGACATGGAACAACAGACTAGTTCCAAGTAGGAAAAGGAGTACATAAAGGCTGTATCTTGTCACCCTGCTTATTTAACTTATATGCAAAGTACATCATGAGAAACACTGGGATGGTAGAAGCTCAAGCTGAAATAAAGATTGCCAGGAGAAATATCAATAATCTCAAATATGCAGATGACACTACCCTAATGTCAGAAATAGAAGAAGAACTAAAGAGCATCTTGATTAAAATGAAAGAGGAAAGTGAAAAACCTGGCTTAAAGCTCAACATTCAGAAAACTAAGATCATGGCATCTGGTCCCATCACATCATGGCAAATAGACAGGGAAGCAATGGAAACAGTGACAGACATTTTTGGGGGGGCTCCAAAATAACTGCAGATAATGACTGAATTCATGAAATTAAAAGACGCTTGCTCCTTGGAAGAAAAGTTATGACCACCCTAGACAGCATATTAAAAAGCAGAGACATTACTTTGCCAAAGAAGATTTGTCTAGTCAAAGCTATGGTTTTCCCACTCGTCATGTTTGGATGTGAGAGTTGGACTATAAAGAAGGCTGAGCGCTGAAGAATTGATGCTTTTGAACTCTGGTGTTGGAGAAGACTCTTGAGAGTGCTTTGGCCTGCAAGGAGATCCAATCAGTCCATCCTAAAGGGAATCAGTCCTGAATATTCATTGGTAGGACTGATGCTGAAGCTGAAACTCCAATGCTTTGTTCACCTGCTGTAAATTACTGAATCATTGGAAAAGACCCTGATGCTTGGAAAGACTGAAGGTGGGAGGTGAAAGTGATGACCGAGGATGAAATGCTTGGATGGCTTTACCAACTCAGTGGACACGAGTTTGAGTAAACTCTGGGTGTTGGTGAATAACAGAGAGGCCTGGTATGCTGCAGTCCATGGGGTCGCAAAGAGTCAGACATTACTGAGAGACTGAACTGAACTAACTGAACTGATTTGAATAAGATTATTAAGCTTTTATAAGATTACTATGAAAGAAATTCTAGAAACAGTATGTTTATTTAATTTATCTCTGAGCTATGATCAGTTGTTCAGTCGTGTCCAGCTGTTTGTGAGCCCATGGGTTATAGCCCCTAATGGTTCTCTCTCCATGGAATTCTCCAGGGAAGAATATTGGAGTGGGTTGCCATTTCCTCCTCTAGGGGATCTTCCCAACCCAGGTATCAAACCTGCATCTCTTGCATCTCCTATGTTGGCACATAGCTTCTTTAATAAGCCACCTACTAATTTTTAAAGTGGCACTATATATTCAACATTTTAAATGTGTGCTAATGAAAATAAAGTCCAGCTTGCTTTTAAAAAAATCAAGAGAAACTGAAATAAAACATGATTTGCATGAAGTGTGTAAAGGTCACATAACATTTTTTCCCCAATAAATCCTGTATTTTCACTTATCAGCACTATCAAGAATATGACTTTAGCTAATTCTCCATTAAAGTTTTTTTTTCTTGTCATCTATCTCTTTTCCTTCTTTCTCTTTCTCTTCTTTTTCCTTCTAGAACTCAGCTTTTAACTGAAGTCACTTCGTGATAGATAATTTTGTCCTCAGTCTAAAAATGTTCATGTCCTATTCATCTATACTTTATAATACTTCCCATATTTAAAAGTTATTGTTTATTTGTGATATGATTTTTATAACTGGTTGTCTCACCAGCCTTACAACCTCTCAAGATTGTAAAAATCCATGAAGGCAGGACCAGAACAGTTTTGGTACTGTCATATCCCCCACACCTCTCATAGAGACAAGGAAGACTTCAATAAATATTTGCCAAATGAATGCCTTGATATATGGTAATTAAGTGTTTCCATGTGTACCTTAGACTTCAAGCTCCTAGATGCAGGCCCTGTGATGAAGGCTGCATCTTTTTTTCCCATCATAATGAAAGAGTTTAGCATACATGTATAGCATAGAGTATAGCATTAATGTTTTGAAGGGATTTTAAAAGAAAAGGAGAAATAAACGGATGGATGGATGAATGACTACTCCTATCCATTGTCCTATTTTGCTTCAACATTAGTAGAGTAGATCTGCAAATGATATATATATTTTTTATATTGACAAGAGTTAACTGAAATTTACAAATAGATGTGAACTTTATGAGAGGAAGAGTTCTGCTTTTCCCCGGATTTATCAAGGGTGCAATGCTCATTATTTGCAGATAAATGAGCAAATGCTATATATAATAAAGACAGATCAAACATTTGAGGAACTTGTACATTCATTTGCTGTTATATCCATTCACCAAGGATTATCAAAATGAATGTGAATGAGGGATAGCTTTGTATTTTATTTTTTGTTTGGAAAACCTCTGATGGATAAAAATCACTGTTTCAACGTCAATTACCAATAGTTAACTAGTTACTATTACTTGTTAAGTCATAGCAAATTAGACCAAATCAAACATATATTTACTACTGATTCTAAAACTGTTTAGTGTTGAGTTTCTTGGGAATAGAGGGTCTTGCAAACAGATTATAAAGAGAAAATAAAAAGGGTTTGAGAAATAAGATGTTAGTGCATATTATTTACAGTGATGAGTGGAAAAAAGTTGGTATGTTGAGTTTCAGTTCAGTTCAGTTCATTTCAGTTCATGAAATTAAAGACGCTTGCTCCTTGGAAGAAAAGTTATGACCAATCTAGTTCAGTTCAGTTCATTCGCTCAGTCATGTCCGACTCTTTGCGATCCCATGAATCACAGCATGCTAGGCCTCTCTGTCCATCACCAACTCCTGGAGTTCACTCAAACTCATGTCCATCGAGTCGGTGATGCCATCCATGTGACAAATGTTTCAGAAGAAGCATTACAGTTTTTGGAGGGCAAAATGATTCTGTAAAATAGCCAATCATTGATGACTGTGTCAACTGACTCTAAATTGGAATAAAGCCTGATATTAATCAGGGTTTATTGTTATGCTGCAAGGATATTAAACCAGTCGATCCTAATGAACATTGACCCTGAATATTCATTGGAAGGATTGATGTTGAAGCCGAAGCTCCAGTATTTTGGCCACCTGATGCAAAGAGCTGACTTATTGTAAAGACCATGACGCTGGAAAATATTGAAAACCCAGCAGAAGGCGGCAGCAAAGTGTGACATGATTGGATTGCATCACTGACTCAATAGACATAAACTTGAGCAAACTTCGGGAGATGTGGAGGGGAGTATAGCCTGGTGTGCTCTAGCCCATGGGGTTGCAAAGAGTCAGAAACAACTTAGTGAATGAACAACTTTTGTTGAACTGAGCCATTTTTTCACTTAAATGGGTAATTTAGCTATGAAACTGTTTTGTGTGTGTGTGTGTGTGTAATTTGAGTTGTTTTCAAATTAATATGCAAACAATGAATCAAAAAAAGTATAACCTTAAGAGACATCTTTTAATCTAGATTTACAGAAGAATACACATGCTACTTGGTATCCTTTAATAATGTAGAGCAAGATATTAGTATGAACACTGTTCAGTAGACATTAGCTTGATATTTAAATCCTTAGTTTCCAAGCATTTTTGTAATTCTATTGTGCATAACCTCTTATAGTTCAGGTCATTTTTGTAGATGTAAATTCAAGAAAATTTAATATCTAAAATAAGTCCTGGAAAAATATGTCTGTATTTTTTTCCTTAGCTAAGGGATTATTAACAATGAACTGTCTTTTCTTATAAAATCTCTCATTAATTTCTTAAAGTAAATATTTTGGTTTATGATGCTAAACTTAATTTTCTTTTTTATTAAAAATAATCTATATATTCAAGTTATAAATTCTAGAATTTTAAATTAGATTAAATTTGCTGAATAAAAAGTTAAAGGAAAGTTTATATGATGGTATTTTCTGCAACCTCAAGAATATCACATCTTCAGTCTGAAGACAGTGAACGAATAGTTTCTCCAAGCTTCCTAGGTAAGCAATGATAAAGAATGATATCATTTTTCCTATAATTCAAGAATGCAGTTCTGTAATCATGATACAGAAATGATTCATGATAAAATTCATGATAAAAAATACTGAATTTTTCAAATGTATCTGAAAATAACTAAGTAGCTTTCTTGCAATTGCCCCTTGCTTTTGACTGAGACTTGTTTTATCAGTGGTACATTCTAAGCATTAAGGTACAAAGATTCAACCCTAAGCCTCCAAAGATGATTAATCCTGAAAGGGTCAAGAAGTAAGAAAATGCTTGTTGTTGTTGTTCAGTTGCTAAGTCAGGTCCAGCTCTCTGTGACCTCTCTTCTCCACTCTCTCACAGAGCTTGCTCAAATTCATGTCCTTTGAGTTGGTGAAACTGTCTAACCATCTCATCCTCTCCTGCTCCCTTCTCCTTTTGCCTTCAAGCTTTTCCAGCTTCAGGGTCTTTTCCAATGAGTCAGCACTTTGCATAAGATGATCAAAGTATTGGAGCTTCAGCTTCAGCATCAGTCCTTCCAATGAATATTCAGGATTGATTTCCTTTAGGATTGACTGGCTTAATCTCCTTGTTGTCCAAGGGACTCTTAGGAGTCTTCTCCAACACCACAATTCAAAAGCATCAATTCTTTGGCACTCAGCCTTCTTTATGATCCACCTCTCACAACCATACATGACTACTGGAAAAACCATAGCTTTGACAGTATAGACCTTTGTTGGCAAAGTGATGTCTCTGCTTTTTAATATGTTGTCTAAATTTGTCATATTATAACTTTCCTACCTTCCTTAGGAACTTAAATTTTAGACACTACATTAGTATATGGAATTTAGTGAGGACTAAAAAATTACAGAATATCAAAAATAGGGACAAACATACATTTATGGCCCCTCTCCTAATGTTTTCATTTGGTTATTATGCCCATGCTTCACTCAGTTCCTCAAAATGGGTATGAAATCACATATCTGAAAAAAATAACTTCTACCTGGGAGGTGGCTCTCGTCCTTGGGATGTTAAATTATGTTCCCAGGATGAGTTAGAAGAAAGGAGGAAAACAAACAAGATCAAGTAAACTGGTTAGACTTGTTTCGAATTTACCATGTGAGCTAAAGGGTGATGTTACATAAGACAAAATGTATTAAAATATGGCTTTCCCAACTTTCCTGCCATTCTGCTACTAAAGGCATTTGGATTTCACCCAGTCAGCTTTTTCCCCTTTCCAGATTACTCAGTCCCTAACCTACAAACTATCCTCTCCATATTTCCCTGAAGCACTTGAGACAAATAACAAAATCTCATATGTGACTTCTGGCCGAACTTGTTTTTATAAATGCAGTGTTGCTGGGACATCTCACATGGTCAGGAATGCTTATGTGATTCAGAGACCAGAGTCATCAGGCTTTCTTCCAATTCAACACAGTCCATAATGTTTGATCTTTGGGCCAAAGTCACAGACAAAAGGAAAAATTTGTCTGAAATTATATCTGACCTTTTTATACTCCTTAGAAATCTAATATAACGTATCAATAATTTAGAAATTTCAGGTTATAATTATTTTTATTTATATTAAAGTATGATTAATCGAGTCCATAAATGTCTTTATTAATTTTTTTTTTTTTTTGCTTAAAACAAGATTAAATTAAGTGTATACACATTGAAACTCTAAGCTGCAAGAGAGGTGTATTTTCATTTTAAGCTCTGCACAAAGTAAAATTCTCTTTGGATTGATTGTGATATTAGGAGAAGTCAAACAAAGATTATTACATTTATTCCAATTTAAGCTTTTTATTCATTTTCCAATAATTGCACTTCAGAAGCCTCAAAGATGTGCTCTCAAATTTTAAGAACCTTGGGGAAATTAGCCAGTTTTATACTAACAAATTAATGATAATGTTGAAATAACCTTTTTCCAAGGTAACATAAAAGGCTGTAACAATGTTCTACTTTCTTAGGCATAATATAAGTTTTTAGTTGACCTGGAATAAAGTCTGTACATTTTCCTTTCAGAAAAAGCAATGTTATTTTAAATCTGTGAATGGCATTCTATTTGGTATCCACATTAGCAAAGGTCTTGGTGTGTCTTTTGTATATTTTTTTTAACAGTTTAAATTGCCATTTATTTACTGATTATTATTTACCACATATTGTTCATTTGTTTAATAAATATATATTAATGGTAGACACTGTACTGATAATATATTAGTTAAAAAGATAAGTTTCTACCATCAAAATCTAGTGAAATTAATTTTTACTTATTTTCTTTGAGTTTTATTGAGATATACTTGACACTGTATAAGTTTAAAGTGTACAGTATAATGATGATTTAAATACATTATAAAAGGATTACCACAATAAATTTGCTGAACATCCATCATCTCATATGTGGTTGCTGTTTAGTAGAAAGTCATCTCTGACTCTGTGACCCCATGGACTGTAGTGTGTGTCTCCTCTGTCCATTGGATTTCCTGGACAAAAATACTGGAGTGGGTTGCCATTTCCTTCTGCAGGGATCAAACTTTCATCTCTGGCTTTGCAGGTGAATTCTTTACCACTGAGCTACAAGGGAAGCCCATCATCTCATATAGACATAGAATAAAAGAAAAAAATTCCATTGGAAATATTTTTAATCCCTATCACATTTCAAGCTATATATCATTATTGCTGTCATTACAGGTACTGAGTTTGTATCCAAATAGAATCTCTCAATGCTTTACACATTTCATGAAGAAGTGAATTTTCCTATCCTGAATTTTATTATAGGTTCAGAGCTTTTCTTAATTAATTTAACTTTTTAACTTCTGAAACAATCTCAAATTTACAGAATAGTAGCAAGAACTACTTCTCAAATTGCTTTGTGAATCTACTGTATTTATCAGGTTTAGTTAAATTTCTCTTTTGGCAATTGGCATATATTGAGCGATGAGGGTGATAATGTTTGTAATATTAAATCCAAAGATTTAAACTTTGCTAATGAAAACTATGGTATCAATTTTATTCTATAAAGGTTTGTTTAAGGTTACAACTTAATTTTATTTCTTACTTCTCTATTATTTCACGTATGTTTATTACAACATACTTCAATTTATAGTATCTCAAGGTATGCTCATGAAACAGTTAATAAAGTCTGTTTTCAAGAGTTTCTATTTTATTTCATTTACTAATAGAATATGAATAATAAAGCATATAAAGTAAGCAAAAAAACACATAAACTGGAAGAAGTTATCCTTTAATTCAAAAAATTAATTTGAAAGTGATTTCATGCATTGGAGAAGGAAATGACAACCCACTCCAGTGTTCTTGCCTTGAGAATCCCAGGGACGGGGGAGCCTGGTGGGCTGCGGTCTATGGGATCACAGAGAGTCGGACACGACTGAAGTGACTTAGCAGCAGCAGCAGTAGAAACTCTAAGTCATAGATGTTTTCAAATTCATTCTTAAATGCACTGCATTGTATTTAGAAAATAATTGGAAATCACTAAATATTGATGAAATAAATAAATGAAGTTGAGCAGCAAGAAGAAATTTGATCTAAACTTAATTCCCTCACTGAACTTCTATTATAGCAGTATGTGAGATATCGGGGGCGGGGAGGAGATAAAATATGCCCCATAAAGACATTACATCTTGCACTAGTTTTCAGAAAGCTTATAATGTAGTTAAAGTAATAAATATTGCTACTCACAATTTGTCCTAACTTCCTTTTCTCCATAAGCTAGAATCATATTTTCAAATTCAATAGCAGATGAAGAAGATGGGCTGTGTAATTGGCCTAAAACAAAGAATGAAATGAACTTGACTTTTTTGTTTTCATTGGCTAATAATTTATTAATTATCTAGTAGAGCATAGATGTTGACATCCGATAGGAGATTAAATATAGTTAATGACTTCATATGACACTGAAAAATAAAATTTAAAAATAGGCTATACATATTGTACATATTTTGATCTGTTTAGACTGAGTATGACTTTATTTTAGACTTATCTGACTATATGGTAGAAAATAGTCTATGAGGGTGTTGTGAAGAAAATTGTGTCCCTCCACAAAGTATGCCCAAATCCTAACCTACAATTCTTGTGAATAGGACATTATTTGGAAAACAGGTCTTTGTGGATGTAATTAAGATGGAGTCACACTGGGCCCTAAATCCAGTAACTGGTGTTCTTCAAGAATATGGAAACATAGGTGCCAAGATATACCTATAGGAAAGAAGGCCATATAAAGATAGAGGCAGAGACTGAAGCCAAGGTGCCATCAGCAAGGCAACACCAAGGATTGCCAGCAACTATTAGAATCTATGAAGAAACAAGAAATAATCCTATTGTAGACTTTTCAGAGATAGTACGACCCTATCTACAGCTAGATTTCAGATTAATGGTCCTCAGAATTGTTAGAGAATAGACTTCTGTTGTTTTAAATCACACAGCTGGTGATATTTTGTCCCAGCAGCCCTAATAATTCAATAAAAACATTTAAGACAAGATAAAAGAAAGACATACAAAGAGGAAAGAAACATATTCAGATGGTGATAATTTGAAGCATATCAGATATTTAAGCAACTTGTGCACTATAGAGAAATGCATTTGTAAATAAATTAATCTGATAATGTAAAACTGTGAAAAGGAACATGTCACTTAAACCTTCTGCAAAGCTCAGGGAACATTGTAATTACAGACCATCTTCTAGGCTCTATCCTCTCCTCTCATTTTAAAATTTAACTCATACCAGTGAAAGGTCGTGGAGTTTCTTATAATGTAGCCTTAATTTCTTGATTTATACTCAACCTTCACCATTTTACTAACTGATTGAACAAGTCACAGTATTAATTTGCTACAACAGCCACAATAAAGTACCACAAACAGGTGGCATAAATAACAGAAATTTATTTCCTTACATTTATGGAGGCTAGAAGTCTTGGATCAAGGTGTGGCAGGGTTAATTTATTCTAAGACCTCTCTTCTTGGCTTGGTTTCAGTGTTTTCATAGAATTCTCTCTATGTGGGTATCTGTGTCTTAATCTCCTTTCATATTAGGATAGCACTCCTAATGGATTAAGGTCCACATGTCTTCTGTCTTTCTTGTTTTGTTGCTAAGACGTGTATGACTCATTTGTGACCCATAGACTGTAGCATACTAGACTCCTCTGTCCATGGGATTTCCCAGGCAAGAATCCTGGAGTATACTGCCATTTCCTTCTCCAGGGAATCTTCTTGACTGAAGGTTTGAACCCATGTCCCCTGGTTGGCAGGCAAATTCTCTACCACTGAGCCATCAGGAAAGCCCATTTCTGACCTCTGCTGCTGCTGCTGCGTCACTTCAGTCGTGTCCGACTCTGTGCAACCCCATACACGGCAGCTCACCAGGCTCCCCCGTCCATGGGATTTTCCAGGCAAGAGTACTGGAGTGGGTTGCCATTGCTTTCTCTGATATCTGACCTCATTTAACCTTAATTATCTCTTTAAAGGTAATTTCCTATCTCCAAATACAAACACATTGTGAGATACTGAAACGTTTAAGCTCAACGTATGAAGTTGGAGGGGGGCACACAATTCAACCCATAACAATTATTTTACGCCTCAGTTTTTTCATCTATACGAAAGTGAATTCCAAAAATATTAATCTCCTAGACATGTTATGAGGAGTAAATGAAATGTACAAACAAACACAGAAGAATGTCTGGCAAATTTTAAGCCCTAGACATCATTTGATTATTGTTACTCTTATTAATGTAAGTTAATACATTACAATCAAGATTTACATTCAATTAAAGTCATTTCCTGCTGTATAGTTCAAATTCCCTCTGCATCTTAGATAAAGATAGATTTAGAATGAGATATGTACAAATTAAAATGCAAGAGACTGATATAAAGAAGAGCTGCTCTATTTGGTTTCTAGCTTTGTGTGTCAAACATTGTGGGATTTCAATTAGAATAATTAGAAAAAGAAGAAGAGGGAATTAGGATCTTTTGAGAACTGAAACCAGTAGTTTCTAGGGTCAAAAATTATTCTGACTTACTCAAATATATAGTTCTCAAACATATATGTAGACCATGTGCATTTTAATGATGGAAAAATGGAGATTTCTTAAAGTCTGATAACTGGTAAAGTTGTGTGATTATGTGGATTTTTATTAATTTAAATTTACTTATTATTTTCCATTTTTATATTTTTCAGTTAATCACAATCCTTGGTTAAAGACACACTGTGTTTATGGGTTTATGTGCTGTTCTCTCCTATTTCATTTCTTTATTTGCATTGATACTATGATAAATATTCATAAATTATTGTCCAGTCCTACAATTAAATGTTAGTCATACGCTACACAGTTTATACTATAACTTACATTCCTCGCTTAACATCATGTTACTAAGAATTGTACAAGCTGACACATGGTGGTTCTATTAGTAGCTCATTTTTAAAGCCATGCAATATATCTTTGTGTAACTATATAATTACTACTTGTCCTTTCCCATCTGATGGGCATTTGTTTTGTTTCCAGTGTTCTGCTATAAAGAACATTGTATAAATGCACTTATGCATGTTTCCTGCTGAAGACATCACTGCCAAGTCATTGGAAAAGCAATGTTCAGCTTTATAAGATTTGCCTGTTACATTATATACACATATACATGTATATATATATGCTTTGTGTGTATTGTTCTTTCCAATATCAGATTAGACTTACTTATTTTGACCAACTGACTATGAATTACATGGTTCCTCTTTGTGACCTTTACTTTCATTTCTCAATGCAATAGCAACTCTGAACTTTTTTTTTTTGGCCTTTTTTATTTACCCTACTGTGATATGCTCAAACTTTACTTCTGGCTTGTTTGTCTTTTACCTATTGATTATACAAATTTTTTATACAGTACTCACACTAACCTCACACACCAATTCAACTAAGGCTGCTGACCCAACAAAACCAGTGGTATAGCTTCCAGTAGTTTTTGGCTGTGCTCTCATCACTGCATAACTCAAGGCTATTGTGATAGACTGCTTTATGTGTCAGCTTGACTGGGCTACTGGGTGCACAGATTAAATATCACTTCCGAATTTGTCTCCTAAGGAATTTCTGAATGAGATTAACATCTAAATCAGTGGATTCAGTAAACTGCCCTCCCCTGTGTGGATGGGTATCACCCTAGCCACTGAGGAACTAACTAGAAAAGGTGGAAGAAGGGAGGATTTGTCCTCTTCCTTCCTGCTTATTGAGCTGGGAATTCAATTTTTTTCTGCTCTTGAATTGAGATTTGCAATATTCCCTTCCCGAGATCTCAGGCATGGGGTGATGGACTGGAATTATACCACTGGCTTTGCTGGGTTTCTAGTCTGCTGACAGCAGTTTGTGAAAACCAAACTAAACAGAAAAAGCCAGCTATTGCCCTTAACTCTATTTCCTTGCCTGTGCTAAAGATATTGATGAATCAATTGATTAAGAAGTTGTTTAGTCATTCTGTTCAGTTCTTCTATTCAAATTTTATAAGCTACTTATTTACACTATAGCCCTTCTTTTTTTTCTTTTCCTTAAAAGATAATTGCAAAGAAAATGAGAAGACAAATCTTCAAAGATCTTCAGGATCAAATTCTATGATTCTATATCATAAAAAATAAGGTATTTTAAATTTATTGTTGCGCAAGCACTATACTGGAAAACATGCCTTGCACACAGTAGATGGTCAACATGTACATTTTCACTGTGAGAAATGATCTTGAACTAGAAACATGCAAAGTAATTTGTAACTTAAGCATGTATAAATACACACACACATAAGACATTATTCAGTTCAGTTCAGTTCAGTTCAGTCGCTCAGTCGTGTCCAACTCTTTGTGACCCCATGAATCGCAGCACGCCAGGCCTCCCTGTCCATCACCAACTACTGGAGTTCACCCAGACTCACGTCCATCGAGTCAATGATGCCATCCAGCCATCTCATCCTCTGTCGTCCCCTTCTCCTGCCCCCAATCCCTCCAAGCATCAAAGTCTTTTCCAATGAGTCAACTCTTTGCATGAGGTGGACAAAGCATTGGAGTTTCAGCCTCAGCATCAGTCCTTCCAATGAACACCCAGGACTGGTCTCCTTTAGAATGGACTGGTTGGATCTCCTTGCAGTCCAAGGGACTCACAAGTCTTCTCCAATACCACAGTTCAAAAGCATCAATTCTTCGGCGCTTAGCTTTCTTTACAGTCCAACTCTCACATCCATACATGACCACAGGAAAAACCATAGCCTTGACTAGATGGACCTTTGTTGGCAAAGTAATATCTCTGCTTTTAAATATGCTGTCTAGGTTGGTCATACTTTCCTTTCAAGGAGTAAGAAACTTTTAATTTCATGGCTGCAATCACCATCTGCAGTGATTTTGGAGCCCCCAGAAATAAAGTCTGACACTGTTTCCACTGTTTCCCCATGTATTTCCCATGAAGTGATGGGGCAAAGAGTTGGACACGACTGAGCAACTGAACTGAACTGAACTGAACTAATGGGACACAATTAGGAACTAGCAAATAGTTACACTAAAATGCAAATAGATTGTGTGTTAATATAAATAGCAAAAATGAGTGTGTTCCTGAAATTAATCTAGAAAGACCATCATATATTTTTGAATGAAATTATGCTTTATATAACTTAAGTAATAATTCAAGGAAAAAAGCAATAAATATCACATTATGAGTATGTGTGCATGCATGCATGTTCAGTCTTGTCCAACTCTGTGTGACCCCATGAACTATAGCCCACCAAGCTTCTCTGTCCATAGAATTTTTCAGGCAAGAATATAGGAGTGGGTTGCCATTTCCTTCTCCAAGGATCTTCCTGAGCCAGGAGTAGAACCCATCTCTTGCATCTCCTGCATTGGCAGGCAGATTCTTTACCAGCTGAGTCACTGGGGAAGCTCAATAGTGTATTATATTATAATCTTAACATTTCAGGGTCATCTGGTATGCATTCATTCATATCATTAAAAAATGAAGTTTTAAGAACTAATTCATTGTTAGTTATTTATTTCCATTTATTTCACATATTTTTTCCACAAAAAAGGTACTATTTGTAAAGTTTTTTAGACCTTGTGAGGTTAATTAAAGTCAGAATATCTGTTTTGACACCTTAACATTTCATCTCACAAATAGGAAAAACCACAAAGCCATGTACTACAGTGCAGCTTCCATGAAAAATCATCTTAGACAGGTACTATAATTATATGAGGAACGTGAACAAAAGAGAAGAATGTTAAAGAAAATTGAGGTACTCAAAACAAGTATTATTCTCACTAATCAAATTTCAAAACAACAGACTTTACAAGGATGCTCTAAAAAGACAACCCTTTTTAGTTTTGAATTTATGAAGGCTAAAAATTTGAACAAAAGCTTGTTGACATGATTTTTATAATCTGCCAACTGTTCAGATTAGTTGAAGACAAAAGATCTCTGAGAATTGCTAAAGCTATGAATCCAGGGATAACATTTCTTTTCAAAACCATATTACAGGAATAATCTTTTTAATTAAAATATTTGGTTTTGCCCAAAAGGTGAGTGCTATTCCTGTATGTGCCATTTGAAAATAAGAGTATATTTAATACTGCAATGACCTCAGAGGAAATTAGCCATGGAGAATTTTGAAAAATATTCTAAAATGGGTCTAAAAATGTAAATATGCCTGATATAGCTTTTAAATTTAATTAGATACATACAAAACATTAAGCATAATTTATTATTTATAAATCATAGATGGTCATCAAATAGAGATATTGGGCTTCAATATCTACTATATCCCAATATTGACTTAACACTCAATCTTTCATCATTCAGACAAATTATATACTCAAAACATTTCTATCTTTCAGTCATATTGTAATTGTGTGAGTGTGTATGTGTATGTATCTATCTATCTCTGTGTGTGCTGAACAAACTGCTAAAGAAATCTTCAAAATTTCTTCTCTGCTTGATTCCATTCTATAGCATACAAAAATGTTTTTGTATCATTGAGAATGGAGAGGTATATTGGGGAGGTCATTTTGACATACTCCTTTCCCAATTTGGAATCAGTCTGCTGTTCCATGTCCAGATCTAACTGTTTTTGCTTGATCTGTATACAGAATTCTCAGGAGGCAGGGAAGGTGGTCTGGTATTCCCATCTCTTTAAGAGTTTTCCAAAGTTTCTTGTGATCCACACAGTCAAAGGCTTTGGTGTAATCAATAGAGCAGAAGGAAATGTTTCTCTGGAAATCTCTTGCTTTTACTATGATCCAACGGATGTTGATGATTTGATCTCTCATTCCTCTACCTTTTCTAAATCCAGTTGGAACATTTGGAAGTTCACAGTTAACACACTGTTGAAGCCTGGCTTGGGGAATTTTGAGTATTACTTTGCTAGCCTGTGGGGGCTTCCCTGGTGGCCTTCAGGGTAAAACATCTGCCTGCAATGAGGGACGCTCGGCTTTGATCCAGGACCCGGTTTCAATCCCTGGGTCGGGAAGATCCCCTAGAGAAGGAAAAGGCAACACACTCCAGTACTCTTGCTTGAAAAATCCCATGGACTGAGGAGATGAGTGCAATTGTTCGGTACTTTGAACATTCTTTGGCATTGCCTTTCTTTGTGATTGGAATGAAAACCGACGTTTTGCAGTCCTGTAGCCACTGCTGAGTTTTTTTTCCAAATTTTCTGGCATATTGAGTGCAGCACTTTCACAGAATTATCTTTTAGAATTTGAAATAGCTTAACTGGAATTCCATCACTGCCACTAGCTTTGTTCGTAGTGATGCTTCCTAAGGCCCACTTGACTTCACATTCCAGGATGTCTGGCTTGAAGTGAGTGATCACACCATCGAGGTTATCTGGCACATGAAGTTTTGTTGTTTGTTTTTTTGTATAGTTATTTTGTGTATTCTTGCCACCTCTTCTTAATATCTTCTGCTTCTGTTAGGTCCATATCATTTCTTTCCTTTATTGTACTCATCTTTACATGAAATGTTTCCCTGGTATCTCTAATTTTCTTGAAGAGATCTCTAGTCATTCCTATTCTATTGTGTTCCTCTATTTCTTTGCATTGATCACTGAGGAAGGCTTTCTTATCTCTCCTTGCTATTCTTTGGAACTCTGCATTCAATGGATATACCTTTCCTTTTCTCCTTTGCCTTTAGCATCTCTTCTTTTCTCAGCTATTTGTAAGGGCTCCTAAGAAAACCATTTTGCGT